>NC_055994.1:37865865-38168481 GCF_018446385.1 Zingiber officinale
AGTATGTGGTGTCACATACGGAAGATGATGTTATCGATTGCCTTATAAATTATAAAAGTAGCTCACGACCAGAATGGAAAGGAACAAACCATTAGAAGGTTTAGTGTAATTAGGTATTAGTTTATCTTGACTATATAATTACACTAGTACACAGAGAGTGTATTGAGGGTCGTTCCTTTATATTGACTTTATAAAGGAACAGACCTCGGTTATTATGGAAGTGTGTGCTCTTAATCCTATAATAACAAGCACATATGTTTGATATTTATTTCTTTAATTTATCAATGGGTGAGATTTAGTTCGATGAATCAATAAACCCGATAAATTGGGAAATTGTATCACTCGTAGTGTGTGTTGTTGATTATAGAAGGAAGCGTGTCCTAGTGATACTAGGTTGATAATGTCCCTAGAGGAGCTCATAAAGATTGTCATGTTAAATCCCTGCGGTGGACTTAGTCCGACATGATAATAAGGTTGAGTGGTACTACTTTTGGACTTAGATATTAATTAAATGAGTTGTGATAACTCACTTAATTAGTGGACATTCGATATCTTAAACACGAGACTAACACACTCATAATAAGAAGGGCCCAAAATGTAATTTGGGATTGATGCGGTAGTTCAATGATAGTTCTCTAGTGGAATGAATTATCATTGATAAAATTAAGTGTGTGTTCAGGCGAACATGGGATGCTTAATTTTATCGGGAGACCAAAACCAATTCCTCCTCTAGGTCCCTATCGTAGCCTCTTATTTATAGAGTAATACCCACATACCCACCTTCTATACCCACCTAAAGGGGCCGGCCACTAGCTTGGGAACCAAGCTAGGGGCTAAGCAGGTTTAAGGTGGCCGGCCTAGCGAACCCAAGCTAGTGAAACCATAATTAAAAGAAAATTTAATTTTAATGTTTATTATTATGTGGAAGATTTAATTTAAAAGAATTAAAATTAAAATATCTCTTGTAAAAGATTTACAAAATATTAAAGAAAGAGATTAGATCTCTTTCCTTATTTGTAGATTGAGAGATGTTTTATTTTCTCTTTAAAATTATTCACATGTTAATAAAATTAAAATTATAGATATTTCTTTTATTAACCATGAAGAGATTTTAAAGAGAAATTTTATTTTAAAAATAAGGAAAGTTTTAATTGTTGATTGAAACTTGTCCAATTTGCTTCCTATTGATTTGGCCGACCATCATTGTTTAATTGGGGAAATATTATTTTATTTTTCTCAATTAAATCATGTCAAGAAATTAAGGAAAATTTATTGTAATTAAATTTCCTAATTTACCTAGGCCAAGGAATATAAAAGAAGGGTGAGGGTGCCTTCACAAGACACAACATCTATTATTCCTCTCCTCTTTTGTTCCTTGGTGTGGCCGCCATCATCTCCTTCTCTTCCTCTTGTGGTGGCCGAACTTCCCTCTCTCTTGGAGTTCTTGTGGTGGCGGATACTACTCGGAAGAAGAAGAAGGAGAAAGCTAGCATCTCTTGGAGCTTGTTAGTATTTTGGTTTTCTCCTTGGTAAAGCTTTTCTTTTGTGGACGCTTGGAGGAGAAGAAGGTGGTTGGTGGTTTCTCATCTTGGAAGATCGTGCCCACACAACGTCCAGGTTAGAAGAGGAATACGGTGAAGATCAGAGGTTTTTCTACAAGGTATAGCTAGTAATTTCTATTTCGCATCATGCTAGTTATTTATGGAAATAATACCAAATACAAGAGGCTACGTTCTAGTATTTGAATATGTTTTTTGAAGTTGTGTTCTTTTGTTTCTTTCTTTTTCCTTGTGATTTGATTGTTCTCTTTCGTTAACCTAAAGTTATTTTAGGAAATTAAATATTAGCTTTCTATTAAAGGTTTTGTCTAGTCGGTGGTGGTTGCTCCCATATCCAAAAAGGTCATGTGCCTCGCCATCTTTGAACCTTTTATGGAAATTAATATTTAATGGAATTAATAACTAAGGAGACTTGGGTCAACGTGTTAAGTTCCATCCAAGTCAAAACCTAAAGAACAAATAGATTAAGTTTTGGATCAACGTGTTAAGTTCCGCGCGATCCAAAATTTAATTTAAAAGAACACATGGTAGCTAGGAAAGGTTCAGACCTTTGTACAAAATTTTTGAACCTATAGGTTTTGAGTAGCAACCAACAATTGGTGTCGAGCTAGGGTTTTGCCTCTGTGTATTTGGTATTTAGTTTAATTATGCACATGTCATACATAATTTAGGCAGGATAATAGTAGGATGTGCTAACTTTGTGGATCAGGATCCAACTATTATGGCTTTTAGTTAATTATGTGTGTGATTGGACCTTGGACATGTCAAGGGCAATTTATATGTGTGTGCATGATTAAAATACGGCAGGAGCTGTATTTAGTTTTATTAGGATTTTATTTTTGATCTAGATACATGTACATTCCTTTTATGGAATATAGGATCAAAATGTAAAATTCTATTTATGTCATGGATCGAATCTTGCAAAGCGTGGAACCTTCTAAGGACCCGAGGCGCAGTGGAACTTGGAGCAAGATGGATGCGACAGCTAGACCCGGTGGCGGTGGCCAAATATGGCAGCTTGGATGACAACACACGAAGGACAATTAAAGATAAAAGCCATAATAGTTGAAAATTAGATTTTCTATTTATTGCTTTTATATTATCTGTGTGTGCATGTTAGTTTACAAGTTTAGTAGGCTAGCATAGTTAAAATTCTCATTTATAAATAACTAAGTGGGAGAGGATTTTAAATAAATCCCATGGTCTCCACTGGTTTGTAAGTGATGCAAACAAGCTTGCTTGTTGGCTCTGAGTGCCTTCCTCCATAACGGATGAGCTTGTTTGTGGATCACTAGAACAGACTTCCATTTTGGATGACTATAGGAAATTAATTAAGAGCGTGTGATCTTCCCCAACGGAAGGGCATAATCTTATTAATGGACTTAGTGTCAAGTAATGGTATACACTTAGACACATCTAATAGTATCCTCCCAACGGAGTCACTATTATTATTTGTGTGACCAATGATATCAACTATTAATTTTATTTGTCAAAAGTTAGGTTGACAAGATAATAAAATTAATGGGTTAAAACCTCCTTTACAAATGTTGAATTTGTATACGTCCACACTAACGTCAAAATTCACGGTGTGATGAGGTGTTGGTTAATTTAAAATAGTATTGTTTGAGGAATCAATATTATTCTAAATTTAGTTCACCAAAAGTTATTTGTGATTCTTAGGATGTCTTTCAACCCATCCATCATACTTCACAGAATATCTATGGCCAAACTACATAGATTGGAAAAGAAACTGGACATTGTTCTTCTTCTGAAAGCTATAAATATGTCTTGTCGAGCGAAGGCACAGATGCACCTCTTGGTGAATCTACCCAAGAGGAGATTGAATATCATAGGAAATGGGTAAAAGCGGATGAGATGGCGCGGTGTTACATTTGGCTTCAATGTCAAATGTATTACAACATCAACATCAAGATTCAACAACCTATGATATTATGAACAATCTCAAGGAACTCTTTGGTCATCGGGATAGGGCTTCTAGGCAAGAAGCCATGAGAAAGATAATGACAGCCACCATGAGAGGGTACCTGTAAGGGATCATATCCTAAAGATGATGGCTTATCCGAACGAGATACATCCTTGGAGGAGAAATTGATGGGGAAACCCAGATCGATATGATCCTCCAACGCTACCTAGAAGTTTTGAGCGGTCGTTTGAACTATAATATGAATAAGAGGGTTTATTCATTAGCGGAACTACTGACAGCAAGCAGCAGAAGGATTATTTCGTCACAATGCTCAAATTCACTATGTTGAAAACGGTTCTACTTCTAAACCAAAGGAAAGAAGAAGAAGAAACAAGTTGGTTCAGAAAGAAAGTGAATAAATCTCAGTACGGATTTAAAGTCGGAATGAAGAAGCCGAAGGGCAAGTGCTTCAGCAGTGCGGGACATTGGAAGGCGGACCGTCTCGTAGGAACCAAAACAAAGGTATATCTCATACTCTAGTTGTTGAAACATGTTTAGCGGTGTTATCTACCAAAGACCTGGTGTGTAGATACTGAGCCATCGATCATGTCTGCAATTCTGCAGGGTTCCGTGAAACCCGACGACTATCGAAGGAGAAATTACGCTCACATGGGCAATGCTACTAAGGTGGCATTCAATGGGAGACGTCTACTTATCTTTTAGTAGAAATAGAATTTGGTTTTAAGAAATTGTCTTTATGTACCCAGTTTTAGAAAGAATTTAATTTCAGTTTCTAAACTGTTTTTAGATGGATATTCAGTTTCCTTTAGTAACGATGTAGTTATTAAAAGAAATAAAGTGATTATCTGTTCTAGTGCATTAGTTGGCAATTTGTATACTTTAAATCCAATTTCTTCCACAAAGCAAAACATGGAAATTTATAACTCATCTTCTAATTCTAATAAGAGAAAAGAACCTTCAGAAATGAACCAAGCATATCTTTGGCATCTAAGACTTGGTCATATCAATTTAAGTAGGATTCAGAGGCTTATAGCCGATGGACTTTTGAGTTCATTAGAGTTGGAAAATTTTCCAACTTGTGAATCTTGCTTAGAAGGTAAAATGACCAAGAGGCCGTTCAAGGCCAAGGGGTATAGAGCCAAAGAAGTGTTAGAATTGGTTCACTCTGATTTGTGTGGTCCTATGTCTGTCCAGGCAAGAGGAGGTTTTGAATATTTTGTCTCTTTCATAGACGATTATTCAAGATATGGATACATTTACCTAATGCGCCGCAAGTCCGAGTGCTTTGATAAGTTCAAAGAATACAAGGCTGATGTGGAGAAACGACTAGGTAAAAGTATCAAGACACTACGATCAGATCGTGGTGCGAATACCTCTTAGGAGAGTTTAGGAATTACTTATCGAGGTCGGGATTCAATCCCAATTGTCTGCACCTGGAACACCCCAATAGAATGGTGTGGCGAATGAAGGAATAGGACTCTTATGGAGATGGTTAGATCAATGATGAGTTATTCGTAATTACCAAATTGCTTGGGATATGCTCCGAAACAAAGCAGATATCGCTCAACTTAGTACCTTCTAACCGCTTCTTCTAAACCCATAGAATTGTGGAATGGGCAAAAACCCGTCTAAGACATATTCGGATTGGGGTAGTCCAAGACATGTGTGAAACCAGATGCTGATAAGTTAGAATCTCGTCAGAAGTTCGCGTGTTTGTAGGATATCCCAAAGGAACAAAAGGTGGTTTATTTTATAGTCCTAAAGACCGTAAGGTCATTGTTAGCACCAATGCCCGCTTTTAGAAGAAGACTATATAATGGATCAAGCCCAGTAGTAAAGTTGTTTTAGAAGAACTTAGAGAGGATATGTCTACTTCAGCATCAACAAGACAAGATGAAGTACCACAAGAGACCGCAACACGTGTCACACATAATACACAACCACAGATGGTGCCTCGTCATAGGTTGTGAGGCAACTGAAGATTCATGTTTTTGGGAGAGTCTTCGACTTGATCCCGTAAACATGAACCTAATCCCCACATATGATGAAGCACTCAAAGATATAGATGCAGATCTTGGCAAAAGGCAATGAATTCAAATAGAGTCCATGTACTCTAATAAGGTTTGGGAGCTTGTAGAACCACCGATGGTGTAAAAGCCGCTGGATGCAAGTGGATCTACAAAAGGAAAAGAGGGATAGACGGAAGGTAGAAACCTTCAAAGCTAGGCTTGTTGAAAAACTCAGAAAGAGGGAATCGATTATGAGGAAATCTTTTCACCAGTGCATGCTTAAGTCTATCCGGATACTCTTATCCATTCACTCATATGGATTATGAGATTTGGCAATGGATGTCAAGACATTTCCTTAATGGAAGTCTTGAAGAGAACATCCATATGAAGCAACCGTAGGATTTATTGAAAAGGCAAAGAGCATCTAGTATGCAAGCTCAATCGGTCCATTTATGGATCAAGCAAGCTTCATAGTCTTGGAACATCCGTTTAATGAAGTAATCCATCATATGGATTTATTCAAAGTCCGATGAGTCTTGTGTATATAAGAAGTGTAACGGAAACGTGGTGGTATTTCTTGTACTATACGATGATATTTTGTTAATTGGCAACAATATCAAGGTATTATCGACGTAAGGGTATGGTTGTCCAAACAATTTGATATGAAGGACTTAGGAGAATGTGCACAGATTCTTGGGATCAAAGTTATAAGGGATCGCAAGAAAAGAATGTTGTGTCTATCTCAAGCTTCATATAGATACAATCCTTGCTCGTTTTAGCATGCAAGACTCCAAGAAAGGTTTCTTACCTTTAGACATGGAGTAGCTCTATCTAAAGAGATGTCTCCAAAGACATCAAAAGAGATAGAGGACATGAAAGCGGTTCTTATGCTTGAGGGAAGCCTAATGTATGCAATGTTATGTACGAGACCCGATATCTGTTTTGCCATGGGCATGATATCAGAGTAACCCTGGACAAGGACATTGGACTAGTAAAGCATATATTAAAGTACCGAGAAGGACTAGGGATTATATGCTAGTTTACCAAGCGGATGATTTGCTCCTTGTACACGGATTCTGATTTTCAATCGATAGGGACAATAGTAAGTCTACATCGGGCTATATGTTTACTTTAGGAGGTGGAGCCATTTCATGGAGGAGTGTTAGCGAAATGCGTTTGACTCAACCATGGAAGTCGAGTATGAGCCTCCCGAGGCGCTAAAGAAGCGTGATGGCTGTGAACTTAATGGACTTAGATGTGATTCCTGGTTTGCCCAAAATCATTACAATTTATTGTGATAATAGCGGTGCAGTTGCAAACTAGAAGGAACCACGAGCTCATAAGGCAAGTAAACATATAGAGCGCAAGTACCACCTGATACGAGATATCATGAAGCGAGGAGAAGTTGTCATCGCCAAGATTGCATCAGCGGATAACCTGGCAGATCCTTTCACTAAGGCCCTTCCGGCGAAAGCTTTCGATCGGCATGTGGAGGGAAAGGGAATCAGATGTATGGTAGAAGATATGGCAGCTTAGTCATTAGTATAAGTGGGAGATTGTTGGAGTGTATACTGAAAGCCTAAGCTTTGTAAACATTCATTATGAATAAAGAATCACATTTGGTCAAATTTTCTACATTTAGTTGTAGTTGTTCAATTAATTTATATTGTAGATAACATAGTATGTGGTGTCACATACAGAAGATGATATTATCAGTACCTTATAAATTATAAACAGTAGCTCACGACCAAAATGGAAAGGAACAAACCATTAGAAGGTCGTAGTGTAATTAGGTATTAGTTTATCTTGACTATATAATTACACTAGTACACTCAGAGTGTATTGAGTAGGACCATTTGAGGTCGTTTCTTTTATACTGACTTTATAAGGAACAAAGACCTCAGTTATTATGGAAGTGTGTGCTCTTAATCCTAATATAATAACAAACATATGTTTGATATTTATTTCTTTAATTTATCAATGAGTGAGATTTAGTTCGATGAATCAATAAACCCGATAAATTGGGAAATGGTATCACTCATAGTGTGTGTTGTTGATTATAGAAGGAAACGTGTCCTAGTGATACTAGGTTGATAATGTCCTCAAGAGGAGCTCATAAAGATTGTCATGTTAAACCTGCAGTGGACTTAGTCCGACATGATAATAAGGTTGAGTGGTACTACTCTTGGACTTAGATATTAATTAAATGAGTTGTCAAGAACTCACTTAATTAGTCGACATTCGATATCTTAAACACAGGAGACTAACACACTCATAATAAGAAGGAGCCCAAAATGTAATTTGGGATTGGTGCGGTAGTTCAATGATAGTTCTCTAGTGGAATGAATTATCATTGATAAAATTAAGTTGTGTGTTCGGCGAACATGGGATGCTTAATTTTATCGGAGATCAAAACCAATTCCTCCTCTCGGTCCCTATCGTAGCCTCTTATTTATAGAGTACTATACCCACATATACCCACCTTCTATACCCACCTAAGGGGCCGGCCAAGCTAGCTTGGGAACCAAGCTAGGGCCGGCCTAAGCTTTAAGGTGGCCGGCCCTAGCTTGAACCCAAGCTAGTAGGGCCGACCATAATTAATTAAAAGAAAATTTAATTTTAATGTTTATTATTATGTGGAAGATTTAATTTAAAGAGAATTAAAATTAAAATATCTCTCTTGTAAAAGATTTACAAAGATTAAAGAAAGAGATTAGATCTCTTTCCTTATTTATAGATTGGAGAGATGTTTTATTTTCTCTTTAAAAATTATTCACATGTTATAAAATTAAAATTATAGATATTTCCTTTTATTAACCATGAAGAGATTTTAAAGAGAAATTTTATTTTTTAAAAATTTCCAGAAACAAATAAGGAAAGTTTTAATTGTTGATTGAAACTTGTCCAATTTGCTTCCTATTGATTTGGCCGGCCATCATTGTTTAATTGGGGAAATATTATTTTATTTTTCTCAATTAAATCATGTCAAGGAAATTAAGGAAAATTTATTGTAATTAAATTTCCTAATTTACCTAGGCCAAGGAATATAAAAGAAGGGGTGAGGGTGCCTTCACAAGACACAACATCTATTATTCCTCTCCCTCTTTTGTTCCTTGGTGTGGCCGGCCATCATCTCCTTCTCTTCCTCTTGTGGTGGCCGAACCTCTCCCTCTCTCTTGGAGTTCTTGTGGTGGCCGGATACTACTCGGAGAAGAAGAAGAAGAAGGAGAGAAAGCTAGCATCTCTTGGAACTTGGTTAGTATTTTGGTTTTTCTCCTTGGTAAAGCTTTTCTTTGTGGCGGAACCCTTCTTGGAGGAGAAGAAGGTGGTTGGTGGTTTCTCATCTCGGTAGATCGTTGCCCACACAACGTCCGAGGTTAGAAGAGGAATACGGTAGAAGATCAAGAGGTTTTTCTACAAGGTATAACTAGTAATTTTTATTTCCGCATCATGCTAGTTATTTATGGAAATAATACCAAATACAAGAGGCTTACGTTCTAGTATTTCGAATATGTTTTTCGAAGTTGTGTTCTTTTGTTTCTTTCTTTTCCTTGTGAGTTGATTGTTCTCTTTGGTTAACCTAAAGTTATTTTAGGAAATTAAATATTAGCTTTCTATAAAAGGTTTTGTCTAGTTGGTGGTGGTTGCTCCCATATCCAAGAAGGCCATGTGCCTCGCCACGTCAGTACTGGGAACCAATTATGGAAATTAATATTTAATGGAATTAATAACTTAAGGAGACTTGGGTCGAACGTGTTAAGTTCCGTAGGAGATCCAAGTCAAAACCTAAAAGAACAAATAGATTAAGTTTTGGATCAAACGTGTTAAGTTCCGCAGGCGATCCAAAATTTAATTTAAAAGAACACATGGTAGCTAGGAAAAGGTTCAGACCTTTGTACAAAATTTTTGTACAGTGGAACCTATAGGTTTTCCGAGTAGCAACCAACAGGTCGTAGTGTAGTTAGGTTTCAGTTTATTTGGTATTTAATTACACTAGTACATTTAGAGGGATAATAGTAGGATGTGCTAACTTTGTGGATGCAGGATCCAACTATTATGGCTTTTAGTTAATTATGTGTGTGATTGGACCCTTGGACATGTCAAGGGCAATTTATATGTGTGTGCATGATTGTATTAAAATACAGGAGCTGTATTTAGTTTTATTAGGATTTTATTTTTGATCTAGATACATGTACATTCCTTTTATGGAATATAGGATCAAAATGTAAAATTCTATTTATGTCGCGGATCGAATCTTGCAAAGCGTGGAACCTTCTAAGGACCAGAGGCGCAGCGGAACTCGGAGCAAGATGGATGCGACCCGATGGCGGTGGACAAATATGGCAGCAGCTTCGGATGACAACACACGAAGGACAATTAAAGATAAAAGCCATAATAGTTGAAAATTAGATTTTCTATTTATTGCTTTTATATTATGCTGTGTGTGCATGTTAGTTTACAAGTTTAGTAGGCTAGCATAGTTAAAATTCCTCATTTATAAATAACTAAGTGGGAGAGGAATTTTAAATAAATTCCACGGTCTCCATTACTGGTTTGTAAGTGATGCAAACAAGCTTGCGCGTTGCCTCTGAGTGCCTTCCTCCATATCGGAGAGCTTGTTTGTGGATCACTAGAACAAACTTCCATTTAGGATGACTATAGGAAATTAATTAAGAGCGTGTGATCTTCCCCATCGGAAGGGGCACAATCTTATTAATGGACTTAGTGTCAAGTAATGGTATACACTTAGGCACATCTAATAGTATCCTCCCCATCGGAGTCACTACTATTATTTGTGTGACCAAAGGATACCAACTATTAATTTTATTTGTCAAAAAGTTAGGTTGACAAGATAATAAAATTAATGGGTTAAAACCCTCCTTTTACAAATGCTGAATTTGTATACGTCCACACTATCGTGGCATACAATATTCGCGGTGTGATGAGGTGTTGGTTAATTTAAAATAGTATTGTTTGAGGAATCAATATTATTCTAAATTTAGAGTTCTGACCAAAAGTTATTTGTGATTCTTAGGATGTCTTTCAACCCACTGTCCATCATACTTCAACAGAATAGACTTACTGGACCAAACTACATAGATTGGAAAAGAAACCTGGACATTGTTCTTACTGCTGAAAGCTATAAATATGACTGAACGTTGGCCTGATACACCCATCGGTGAATCTACCCAAGAGGAGATTGAATATCATAGGAAATGGGTAAAAGCAGATGAGATGGCGCGGTGTTACATTTTGGCTTCAATGTCAAATGTATTGCAACATCAGCATCAAGATTTACCAACAGCCTATGATATTATGAACAATCTCAAGGAACTCTTTGGTCATCAGGATAGGGCTTCTAGGCAAGAAGCCATGAGAAAGATAATGACAGCCACCATGCAAGAGGGTACTCCTGTAAGGGATCATATCCTAAAGATGATGGCTTATCTGAACGAGATACAGATCCTTGGAGGAGAAATTGATGGGGAAACCCAGATCGATATGATCCTCCAAACGCTACCTAGAAGTTTTGAGCAGTTTCGCTTGAACTATAATATGAATAAGAGGGTTTATTCATTAGCGGAACTACTGACAGAACTTCAAGCAGCAGAAGGATTATTTCGTCACAATGCTCAAATTCACTATGCTGAAAATGGTTCTACTTCTAAACCGAAAGGAAAGAAGAAGAAGAAACAAGCTGGTTCAGCAAAGAAAGTGAATAAATCTCAGAGTACGGGATTTAAAGCTGGAATGAAGAAGCCGAAGGGCAAGTGCTTCATCTGTAAGCAGGCAGGACATTGGAAGGCGGACTGTCCTCGTAGGAACCAAAACAAAGGTATATCTCATACTCTAGTTGTTGAAACATGTTTAGCGGTGTTATCTACCAGCACTTGGTGTGTAGATACAGGAGCCACTGATCATGTCTGCAATTCCTTGCAGGGGTTCCAGGAAACCCGATGACTATCTGAAGGAGAAATTACCGTCTACATGGGCAATGCTACTAAGGTGGCAGCTGTTGCAGTGGGAGACGTCTACTTATCTTTTAGTAGAAATAGGAATTTGGTTTTAAGAAATTGTCTTTATGTACCCAGTTTTAGAAAGAATTTAATTTCAGTTTCTAAACTGTTTTTAGATGGATATTCAGTTTCCTTTAGTAACGATGTAGTTATTAAAAGAAATAAAGTGATTATCTGTTCAGGTGCATTAGTTGGCAATTTGTATACTTTAAATCCAATTTCTTCCACAAAGCAAAACATGGAAATTTATAACTCATCTTCTAATTCTAATAAGAGAAAAGAACCTTCAGAAATGAACCAAGCATATCTTTGGCATCTAAGACTTGGTCATATCAATTTAAGTAGGATTCAGAGGCTTATAGCCGATGGACTTTTGAGTTCATTAGAGTTGGAAAATTTTCCAACTTGTGAATCTTGCTTAGAAGGTAAAATGACCAAGAGGCCGTTCAAGGCCAAGGGGTATAGAGCCAAAGAAGTGTTAGAATTGGTACCTCTTAGGAGAGTTTAGGAGTTACTTATCAGAGGTCGAGATTTAATCCCAACTGTCTGCACCTGGTACACCCAAACAGAATGGTGTTGCGAAACGAAAGAATATGACTCTTATGGAAATGGTTAGATCAATGATGAGTTATTCAGAATTACCAAATTCGTTTTGGGGATATGCTCTGGAAACGGCAGCATCCATTCTGAACTTGGTACCTTCTAAGTCAGTACCCTCTACTCTGACGGAATTGTGGAATGGGCGTAAACCTAGTCTGAAGCATATTCGGATTTGGGGTAGTACAACACATGTGTTGAAGGGAGACACAGATAAGTTGGAATCACGTATAGAAGTTCACTTGTTTGTGGGTTATCCTAAAGGAACGAAAGGCAATTTATTTTATAGTTCTAAATATCAGAAGGTCATTGTTAGCACCAATGCCCAATTTTTAGAAGAGGACTATGTAATGAACCACAAGCCCATGAGTAAAATTGTTCTTGAAGAAATAAAAGAAGACACGTCTACCTTAGTACCAACGGTACAAGATGAGATACCACAAGAAGCTGCAACACGTGTAACAAATGATGCACAATTACAAGCAGTGCCACGGCGTAGTGAGAGGGTTGTTCGGCAACCTGATAGATTCATATTTTTTGGAGAGTCTTCGAACTTGATCCTGTTGGACCCCGTGGTAGTTTTGATGTGATCAACCAAGTTGGTTAGGTCCTGCTGTATTTGATCCCTGTGTCTGAGTGTGCTGGAGCCTAGGAACACAGGAAGTCGAGCGGAAGACGCAGCTAGCGAGAAGGACGGCACGGGAAGGGAGCCGACGGGCTCGGTGCGTCCGAAGGACGAGAGAGCTGCGGAAGAGTACTCCGGTGGGCGTGAAGAGCGTGCGCGGCGTTCGAGGGACGTGAAGCCGGGACGGAAGGCTGCTCGAGGAAAAGGCTGGGAATTGGGTTCGGGTGAGCCCTATTCCGGTTGGCCGCAATCACCCAAAAGAACGGAGCGTCGGAAGCTGGAAAAACCAAGCTGGAAAATGTGCTGCCATCTTGGAGGCGCCTCCAGCAGGCTTGGAGGCGCCTCCATCATGAAGGCGCCTTCAACAGGTCAGATTTGACCGTTTGCGTTGCGGATAAAGTTTTATCCGCTGACCGAGCTGGAGGCACCTTGAACCTTGTTGGAGGCACCTTGGACCCTCAGGATAGACTTTCCAGGAGCTATATAAAGGCCCCTGGAGATAGGAATTCAACAACAACTCAAGCAATCAATCTATAAGCAATTCCTAAGCAACTAGTGAGCTTTAAAAGTGTAAAAGGCTTCTCCGCCTTCAGAGAAAGAGATTTTTCTTACTGCGCTCTTTTCTACTGTCCTGGATTAACAACCTCCTTGGTTTGTAACCAGGTTAAATTCCTGAGTCTTTTCTGTTCCTATTTTTTTTCTGTTTCATTAATTTAGTTGCTGTTATTTTATTGTTGATTTAAATTCTGAGTTGAAATCCGAGGAGGGTATAGTTTTTATTTTTGTTTTCAGCAATTCACCCCCCTCTTGCCGGTCTCCGCTGCACCAACAAGTGGTATCAGAGCCTGATCGCCTCAGAAGGACTAACCGCCAACTGAAGCACTACGATCAAGACGATGGCCGGAGCAAACATCCATCCCTCGAAGTTCGACGGAGACTTCGCCACATGGAAGCGCAAAATGGAGGTATTTTTTAAAACCGAATTTGACATTCTTTTAATAATGAAATATGGCTATGCAGTTCCGAAAGATAAGAAGGAAAATACCTGGATGAAAAAGGAGCAAGCAGATTTCGTCGCCAACGGAAAGGCTGAGTTCCACCTACTCAGCGTTCTACCGCCGCAGGAGGTAAATCGGATTGGAAACTACGACTCAGCGAAAGATCTCTGGGAGAAATTCCTGGAGCTTCATGAAGGTACTTCCGAAGCGAAGCTAGCAAAGCGCGACATCCTCCGGAACTAGTTAACGAACCTCCGGATGAACCAAGGCGAGAAGGTAGCGCAACTCCAAGTAAGAATCAAGGAGCTGATAACGCAACTAACGAACCTTGGAGAAGAGGTAACCAGCCGGGATTCTATCCGATACGCACTCAATGCCTTCCCGAGAACTCCAGAGTGGGCCTCCTTAGTAGATGCATACTACATCTCTAAGGACCTCGAGGTAAGTATGTTAGAACAATTATTTTCGACTTTTGAACTTCACGAATCTCGAGTTTCATAGCCAAATGGAGTAGAGAAGACCAGTCAGAACATAGCTCTAAAGGCAAAAGTAAACGGTTCTGACTCCGAAGCCTCAGTCGACGAATCTGAAGCGGCACTACTGGTAAGACGCTTCAATAAGTTTTTCAGTTCTAATAAATTTAAATCGCAGAGGCATCATCGAAAGAAGAGGACGGTTCGTTGCTACAACTGCAATGAAGAAGGGCACATCAAGGAGGACTACCCAAAATTGAAGAGAAAGGAGAAAGAAAAGGAAAAGCCAAAATACAAGAAACCAGAACCCTCCAAGCACAAGAATCTCAAGGCTACCTGGCCAGATTCGTCAACCTCTGAGTCAGACATCGAAGAATTCTCGGGGTTAGCGCTAATGGCGAACCATCAGCCGGAAGAAGACTCAAGCTCAGAAATGAGCATCGATGAAGGGGGAGGAACATCAGAAGAAGAAAGCAGCAGTGAAGGGGGAGCGTCATCAGATCAGGTAAGTAAGGTACGCAATCTAACCCCTTCCCAGTCCTTTCGGTTTATTAAATCGCTTTCTAAAGATTTATTCGAATTAGAAAAAGAAAATAAAGAATTAAAAATGAAATTAGTAAACGCATGTCCACTTGAAATGTACGATTATATAAAATCAGAAAATGATAAATTACCATTAGAAATTGAAAAATTGAAATATGATGCATGCTTAAATAAATTTCCTAAATCAAAATTAAGAACTTATGGAAAATTAAACTGGTACATTAGAAACCATCAGGGTCAACTTAGAAAAGTACCCAAATTTATGTACCCCCTAGATTTTTGAATAATCTTGTAGGAAGGAACCTTTATTGGGTTTCAAAATCTGTGCTTAATTAATTTTTCAAAAATTTAAAAGTTTACAGTGAGACAATTAAACATTGAAATTCTTTATGGAAGCTTTGTCTAAGGAAGTGGTTGTTGCTCTAATAACCAAGAAGGTCTAGTGCCTCGCCACGACCTGGAAGCTAAAATATTGAAAGAAAATGTTTAATTAACTTTCTGAAAAAGAATTAAAGAAAAATTAAATTATGCTTTGAAAGTTTATCAAATATTTGACTTAGAAAATAAAATTTTTTTAATATTCTAACTTAGAAATTATTTTTTTTTCCCTTAGAAATTTTTTCCTAGAAAAATCCTAAATAACTTCATTTAACTTAGAAATTTATTTTTTCAAAACTTTAATCTTACTTGAAAATATTTTACTTAAGACCCCATTTTTGCTGTGATCAAAGGGGGAGAGAAAAGTACAAGTTTAGGGGGAGTTAGAAAATTTTAAATTTCTGTTATCTTTTGTAAAAATTATGCTTAACTTGTTAGTTTAGTAATTTCTTCTTTAAAATTACTCTTTATGTCTATTTTTACACTAACTTGAACTTGGGTTGATGCACATCAAAAAGGGAGAGATTGTTGGACCCCGTGGTAGTTTTGATGTGATCAACCAAGTTGGTTAGGTCCTGCTGTATTTGATCCCTGTGTCTGAGTGTGCAGGAGCCTAGGAACACAGGAAGTCGAGCGGAAGACGCAGCTAGCGAGAAGGACGGCACGGGAAGGGAGCCGACGGGCTCGGTGCGTCCGAAGGATGAGAGAGCTGCGGAAGAGTACTCCGGTGGGCGTGAAGAGTGTGCGCGGCGTTCGAGGGACGTGAAGCCGGGACGGAAGGCTGCTCGAGGAAAAGGCTGGGAATTGGGTTTGGGTGAGCCCTATTCCTGTTGGCCGCAATCACCCAAAAGAACGGAGTGTCGGAAGCTGGAAAAACCAAGCTGGAAAATGTGCTGCCAGCTTGGAGGCGCCTCCAGCAGGCTTGGAGGCGCCTCCATCATGAAGGCGCCTTCAACAGGTCAGATTTGACCGTTTACATTACGGATAAAGTTTTATCCGCTGACCGAGCTGGAGGCGCCTTGAACCTTGTTTAAGGCACCTTGGACCCTCGGGATAGACTTTCCAGGAGCTATATAAAGGCCCCTGGAGATAGGAATTCAACAACAACTCAAGCAATCAATCTGTAAGCAATTCCTAAGCAACTAGTGAGCTTTAAAAGTGTAAAAGGCTTCTCCGCCTTCAGAGAAGGAGAATTTTCTTACTGCGCTCTTTTCTACTGTCCTGGATTAACAACCTCCTTGGTTGTAACCATGTTAAATTCCTGAGTCTTTTCTGTTTCTATTTCTTTTTCTGTTTCATTAATTTAGTTGCTGTTATTTTATTGCTGATTCAAATTCTGAGTTGAAATCCGAGGAGGGTATAGTTTTTATTTTTGTTTTCAGCAATTCACCCCCTCTTGCCGGTCTCCGCTGCACCAACAGATCCCTGGTAAATATGAACATGATCCCTGCATATATAATGAAGCACTCCTAGATAAAGATGCATCATATTAGCAAAGTGCAATGAACTCTGAAATAGAATCTATGTATTCTAATCAGGTTTGGGAGCTTGTAGAACCACCAAATGGTGTAAAAGCCATTGGGTGTAAATGGGTCTACAAAAGGAAAAGAGAGACAAATGGGAAGGTGGAAACCATCAAAGCAAGACTTGTAGCAAAAGGGTATACTCAGAAAGAGGGAATCGATTATGAGGAAACTTTTTTGCCGGTAGTCATGGTTAAGTCTATCCAGATTCTTTTATCTATTGCTGCTCATATGGATTATGTGGTTTGGAAAATGGATGTCAAGACAACTTTCCTTAACGGAAGTGTTGAAGAAAATATCTATATGAAGCAACCAGAGGGGTTCAGTGCAAAGCGCAAAGAGCATTTAGTTTGTAAGTTCAATCGGTCCATTTATGGACTGAAGCAAGTTTCGAGATCTTGGAACATCCGGTTTGATGAAGTAATCCAATCTTATGGATTCATTCAGTATCCGAATGAGTCTTGTATATAAGAAAAGTGACGAAAACGCATTGGTATTTCTTGTACTATACGTAGATGACATTTTGCTCATTGACAACAATGTCAAAGTGTTGTCAGACATAAGGGTATGGTTGTCCAAGCAGTTTGATACGAAAGACTTGGGAGAAAGTGGACATATTCTTGGGATCAAAGTAATAAGGGATCGCAAGAAAAGGATGTTGTGCTTATCCCAAGCTTCATACATCGATACTATCCTAGTTCGTTTTAGCATGCAAAACTCCAAGAAAAGTTTTCTACCTTTTCGGCATGGAGTACCTTTATCTAAAGAGATGTGCCCTAAAACATCAAAGGAGATAGACGAAATGAAGGCAGTTCTTTATGCTTCAATTGTAGGAAGCCTAATGTATGCGATGCTATGTATGAGACCGGATATTTATTTTACCGTGGGCAAGGTTAGTAGATATCAAAGTAATCCAGGACATGGACATTGGACTGTCGTAAAGCATATATTAAAGTACCTGAGAAAGACTAGAGATTATATGCTGATTTGCCAAGCAGATGATTTTCTCCATGTGGGTTACACAGATTCGGACTTCCAATAAAATAGGGACAATAGTAAGTCAACCTCAGGGTATGTGTTTACCTGGGAGGTGAAGTCATTACATGGAGGAGTGTTAAGCAGAAATGTGTTTCAGACTCCACCATGGAAGCTGAGTATGTGGCAGCCTTTGAGGCAGCCAAAGAAGTTGTATGGCTCAAAAACTTTTTACTGAACTTAGATGTGATTCCTAGTTTGCCCAAAATTATCACAATTTATTGTGATGTTAGTGGTGCAGTAGCAAACTCGAAGGAACCACGAGCCCATAAGGCTAGTAAACACATTGAGTGCAAGTATCACCTGATACGAGACATCGTAAAGCGAGGAGAAGTTGTTATCGCCAAGATTGCATCAGAAGATAACCTGGCAGATCCTTTCACTAAGGCTCTTCTGGCGAGAGCTTTTGATAGGCATGTTGAGGGAATGGGAATCAGATGTATGACAACATATAAAGCAGCATAGTCTTTTAATATAAGTGGGAGATTGTTAGGATGTATATTAAAAGCCTAGCTTTTTGTATGAACAATTATTGAATGAACATTTATTTTGTAATAAGAATCACATTGGTCAAATGTCTGCATATAGTTAAATGTAGTTGTCCATTTAATTTATATTGTAGATAACATGGTGTGTGGTATCATACAGAAGATCATTTTATCAGTTCCTTATAAATTATAAATAGTATCTTGCAACCAAGATGGATTGAGACAAACCATTGGAATGATTGTAGTGTAATTTGGTACTAGTTTACCTTAACTATAAAATTACACTAGTACACTATGTGTGTATTGAGCAGGACCATTTAAGGTTGTTCCTTTTATACTGATTGCATAAAAGAATATAACCTCTGTTATTATGGATGTGTGTACTCTTAATCTCGATATAATAACAAGCACATATACTTAGTATTTATTTCTTTAATTTATCAATGGGTGAGATTTACTCATTAAATCAATAGGGCCTATAAGTTGGGAGATAGTACCATTTACATGTTGGGATCGAAATGTAGCTAGAGGGGGGGGGGGGGGGGGGAATAGCTCGTTGCGATAGTCGTGCTCGTCGTTGCTCGCTTCTTGTGATGAAATGCAGCGGAAAATACAAAGAAACAAACACACAACGCTAACACTAGGGATTTATTTGGTATCCACCTCAAGAAGAGGTGACTAGTCCAAGGATCCACACACTCACGCACCCTCCACTAATAAAACACTCCTTTACGGTAACTACCGAAGGCGGAGAAACCCTACAAGCTCACAGTACAAGAAGAAAGGGAAGGGAAATACAATACAAGCAAAAGCTTACAGGATATGCACAAGAAACCCTAACCCTAGCTTTTTCCTCGCCTCTTGACTTAGAAATGCACCAGCACAAGCCTCCAAGAACCTTCAAGATCTGGCGTGAAAGCTATTGAGAAGTGGCTTTGAAGTTGCTGTTGAGAAAGAATCAAAGTCGTGGTAGTAGTTTATCTTGACTATAAAATTACACTAGTACACTCTGAGTGTATTGAGCAGGATCATTTGAGGTAGTATCTTTTTATACTGACTATATAAAAAAACAATATCTCTGTTATTATGGAAGTGTGTATTCTTAATCATGATATAATAACAAGCACATATACTTAATATTTATTTCTTTAATTTATCAAATGGTGTGATTTAGATCGTTAAATCAATAGGCCCGATAAGTTGAAAAATAATATTATTTATATGGTGTGTTGTTGATTATAAAAGGAAACTGTGTCCTAATTATCTAGGTGGATGATGCCCCCTTAAGGAGCTCATAAGGATTGTCATTTAAACCCTGCAGGTGGACTTAGTCCGACATGACAATGAAGTTGAGTAGTACTACTCTTGGAGCTAGATATCAATTAAGTGAGTTGTCAGTAACACATTTAATTAATGGACATTCGATATCTTAAACACAGGGAGACTAATGTATTCACGATAAAAAGGAGCTTATAATGTAATATGAGATTAGTGCGGTAGTTCAATAATGACTCTTTAGTGGTATGAGTTATTATTGATGAACTTGAGTTGGATGTTCGGGTCGAGCATAGGAAGCTCAAGTCCATCAGGAGGCCAAAATCAATTCCTTCTCTAGGTCCCTGTTGTAGCCTCTTAATTAAAAGTCTTTTTATCCACCCAAAGTCCAGCTTCTTACCCAAGCTAAGGGTCGGCCACATCCTTGCTTGGTTCCCAAGTAAGGGGCCGGCCAAGCCCATCTTGGTGTCCAAGATGTGGTCGGCCAAGCCTTGCTTGGTGCCCAAGCAAGGGGCCGGCCATAGCATGATAAAAAAGGAGATTTTATTTAAAATTAAATTTTGGTAAAATCTTTCCTTTTTTGAAGTCATCCACATGGTTTTAAAATAGAGTTTTAAATTTTAAAATCTTTCCTTTTATAGTTATCTACAAAGGATTAAAAGAGATATTTTAATTTTGTTAAAATCTTTCCTTATTTGTCGTGTTTAAAAGAGAAATTTTAATTTTGATAAAACTTTCCTTTTTTGTAACTATGTTTTAAAAAAAAAAATTAATTTTTTAATCTTTCCTTTTTTTAGTCATCTATAATATTTAAAAGAGAGATTAATTTTAAAACTTTTCTTTTGTGACCATCACAATAGAAAATTTGAAAAGAGAGAGATTTTAATTGTTATTAAAATTTCCTTCTTTGTCATGACCAAGGATTATAAAAGAGAGGTAGATGGTGTCTTATGGGGTAACACACAACCTAAGTCTCCTCTTTTATTCCTTGTGACCGGTCCTTCTTCTTTCTTTCTCTCTTGAGGTCAGCGGCACCTCTCTTTATCCTTGGTGGTCGGTTATTTGGTGGAGAAGAAGAAGAAGAAGAAGAAGAAGGTCTCTTCACCTTGTTTTCTTCCTTAGGGCCGGAGGCACATCAAGTGGATCTTCTTGTGGCCAGTTGCTTGGAGAGGAAGAAGAAGGGAAGAAAGTTTCATATTTTGGTTTCTCTTGGTGGCCGAATTTCTTGGAGGAGAAGAAACTGTTTGGGTGGATTTTATCTTGGTAGATCGTAGCCCACACGACGTCCAAGAGAAAGAGAGAAATACAACAAAAGATCAAGAGATCTTAAGCTACAAAGAAAGGTACAACTAATTAATTATTTCTGCTTCAAATTAATTAGTTTGTGTTCTTTGTATGAATCCTGAAATACCAACACAAGAGGCTAGCGATATTGTGTTTCGATTTAGTATTTAGATCTTGTGCTTCTATTGAGATCTTTGTAGTTAAACCTAGGGTTACTGTAAGAAGTTTGAGTATCCAATTTTTTTGAAAGGCCTTGTCTAGGAAGTGGTGGATGATCTCATACCCAAGAAGGTCAAATATCTCGCCATGTTTAACCTGGAAGTCAATGCTTGAAATAGATATTTAATCAACTTTTGTAACATGAGATGAACTTGGATTAATAATGTTAAGTATCGTTTGCAATCCAAGTTTTAACTACTGAAGAACACATGAGTTGAACTTGAAGTAAAAATGTTAAGTTCCGTTTCCAATTCAAGTTTAACTCATGAAGAACACATAGATTGTTAGGAAAGTTCTGTGCTTGTACAAATTTTTGTACAGGGGAAGCAGAACGGAATTCCGAGTAGCATCCAACAAACACCACTTTCTCCATATTATTACGGGTCGTATAACTCTCGGTATCATCAAGGTCATCTAACCATATATGATCAGTCCATGAGTAAAGATCTCCATGGAGCAATATTAGGCGAGCCAACTAACCATCACCTTATAAACCATTATACCACCAAAGGAGGTAGAGAAGAACTCTCTCTCTAAATACCTAAAAGTAATCACCAAGTGATGTCATGTTCTCATAAATCATCTTTTGTATTTTCCTTCACATGGTACCTGGTCATGTAAAGGATGAGCAACTAACTTCATCTTTCTCGCACCAGTACAAATCATATATTTGAATGTACTCTCCAAGTTATACACTCTATATAATGGATGCATCTCGTATGTGTTAAATAGTTAGCTCTACACTTTTCCATGTCGGGGGGGGGGGGGGGGGCGATCCAAATGTATTCTAAATTATCCAACCAGGTATAGACAGTCTATGGTCAAAGTCCCCATGGAATACGATACATCGATCCTCTAGAACTGGTCGAGCTGACAATGGTATACGGCTAACTCAATCCTTTCCATGTCAGTACAAATTATGTACTCAAATGTGCCTTCAAGTTATCTAACCAAGCATAAATAACTCAAGGGTCAAAATCTCTATGAAACAGAATAAGTCAATCCCCTAATCGAACCAACAAAAGTAAATCAATCTTCTACTGACCAAGTCAACAACAAGGGTAAATAAGTCCTCTACTGACTGAACCAACTAATCCTGCTCTTCCAAGGAAGTGTCGGATCTCGAGATCGTCAAGCGTACGATCCTCTAGAAGTATCCACACGAACAAATGGGTGGAGAAAAACTAAACAAAGGTGTGCTAGCATCATTGATCAGCCACGGCAAGAGGAGGAGAGGGAGAGCTTGAGGAGAGAGCTTGGAAGAAGATGATGTGAATGAGCCTTGAATTAAAAATGAATTTCTCATTCACAACAAAAGTGGTCGGCCACCTCAAGAAGTGTAACCCCCTTTTTGCATTAAGTGGCCATTAAAGAGAGAATTTGTAACCTCCATGAGGTGGCACACACGTGTGCCAACTATGATGATGTGGCACATCATCATTGGCCACTTAATGCCAAGTCACAAATGATGTGGCATAAAGTCAAGTCAAACTTGACTCTTCCTCTTCCTCTCAAATCAAGTCAAACTTGACTTAATTTCTCTCATGATTGATCTAATCCAACCATTTAATTCAAGCCAATTTAATATAATAAATCTAATTCATTTAATTAAATTGATTCAATGAGTCATAATCTAAATTAGACTCATTGAACACATGAATCAACTTGAGTCCAACTCAATTAGCCCAATTAGGATTACTCTTAATCCAATTTGATTCATCACATGAATCTAATCCTCTTGGTTCATCATATGAACTTAATCTCCATCTAATTGTCCTTAGTGTGTGACCCTATAGGTTCTTGTAACGTTGGCAATGCCCCTAAACCCATTTAGGAGCATAAGTAATGAGCGGTATTTAGCAACACATCATTACTACCCAAGTTACAAGAATGTTGAGATCCAACATCACCTTGTGACTACTAATTGTGACTCCTCACAAAATATGACATTGTCCTTCTATCCTA
Organism: Zingiber officinale; assembly: GCF_018446385.1. Taxonomy (NCBI): domain Eukaryota; kingdom Viridiplantae; phylum Streptophyta; class Magnoliopsida; order Zingiberales; family Zingiberaceae; genus Zingiber; species Zingiber officinale. The sequence continues at coordinate 37,888,799 of NC_055994.1, forward strand.
GACATCTAGATTGATCAATGTGAGGCATAGACTATGTCATCCTCTAATCAATCTAAATCTTGAACTCCAAGTAGACTCACTAAATCAAATAAACTCAATATCTCATATTGACTCATTTGGCCATGACCATGCACTTCGTGGTCTCACTCTATCAAGAATATCGATGTCACTCCCGTCATATAGGAGGGATAGATCCCATCTACATCACTCACATCCCTCCGCATAATTTGTTACATACCCAGTAATCGCCTTTATAGTCCACCCAGTTACGGATGACATTTGATGAAACCAAAGTACATAACTCCTTATGTAGGGATCCATGGTGACTTTAGGTCTAAGGACTAGTAGTCATACTAATAGCCACATAAGAAAGTATATGACACTCATATAACGATCCATGATACTTTCTCATGGCGGGTCATTCAGTATACATTCTCCAATGCATACCCATGTGTCAACTTGATATCTCTATATCCATGACTTGTGAGATCAAGTAATTGAGTTGACCTACATGCTAGTCTTATCGCATTAACATTGTCCCTGAATGTTAATACTCAACTAGGAATGATTAAGAGTAGTGTTCCCTATATCATCTCACTATCGATTCAACCAATCGATTGATATAGGTAAGAACCTTCTACTCAAGGATATTATTATACTTAGTTTATTTGGCACCAATACAAGTAAGTATAATAACCAAAAACAAATGCCTTTATTTATATAAGAATATGATACAACAAGTCCATAATACAATCATAAAATGATTGACTCTAGGGCTCTAACTAACAATCTCCCACTTGCACTAGTGTCAATCAGTGTAGGCTCTAAGCCCCAATGACCTAGTGTGACCTTCATTCTTCCTCTGTGCCAAAGCATTGGTCAAGGGATCTGCAATATTAGCCTCTGTAGGTACTCTGGAAATCTTCTCATCTCCTCTCTTGATAATCTCTCGAATGAGATGGAAGCGTCGTTGTATGTGTTTGGTCCGCTGGTGTGAGTGAGGTTCCTTAGCCTGTGTTATAGCTCTATTGTTGTCATAATAGAGCTCAATAGGGTCAGCGATACTTGGAACCACCCCAAGTTCAGTGATGAACTTGCGGATCCAAACTGCCTCCTTTGCTGCCTCTGATGCAGCAATGTACTCGGCCTCTGTCGTAGAATCAGCGACTGTGTCCTGCTTCGAACTCTTCCAGCTCACAGCACCACCATTAATGCAAAACACGAACCCTGACTGCGATCGATAATCATCCTGGTCGGTCTGGAAGCTAGCATCACTATAACCCTTTACAGCTAGCTCGTCATCGCCTCCATATATCAAGAAATATTCTTTAGTCCTTCTCAAGTACTTAAGAATATTCTTGACCGCTATCCAGTGACTTTCACCTGGATCTGACTGGTATCTGCTCGTCATGCTCAAAGCATATGAGATATCAGGTCGAGTACATAGCATGGCGTACATGATAGATCCTATGGCTGAGGCATAAGGGATCTGATCCATGCGGTCTCTCTCCTCTCTAGAAGAGGGACCTTGAGTCTTCGAAAGACTCATGTCATGTGACATCAGCAGAAATCCCTTCTTGGAGTTCTGCATGGCAAACCGAAGGAATACCTTGTCAATATATGTACTCTAACTTAGGCCAAGCAATCTTTTAGATCTATCTCTATAGATCTATATTCCTAGAATGCGGGATGCTTCACCTAAGTCCTTCATTGAGAAACAAGTCCCTAGCCAAGTCTTGACAGACTGTAACAAAGGGATGTCTTTCCCAATGAGTAGTATGTCATCCACATACAATATGAGGAAGACAAATATATCCCCTACAACCTTCTTATAGACACAAGGTTCATCTTCATTCTTGATGAAACCAAACTGTTTGATTGCATCATCGAATTGAAGATTCCAGATCCGAGAAGCTTGCTTTAGTCCATAAATGGACCTATGCAGCTTGCATACTGTGCTAGTATGCTGTGGATCTACAAAACTCTCAGGTTGTGTCATGTACACATCCTCGAGCAGGTTTCCATTCAGAAACGCGGTTTTGACATCCATCTGCCATATCTCATAGTCATGGTATGCTGCAATAGCAAGCATGATCCGAATGGACTTAAACATCGCTACTGGAGAAAAGGTTTCATCATAGTCAATACCATGAATCTGCTTGAAACCTTTAGCTACCAAGCGACCCTTATAGATAAGTCCTTCCATGTCAGTCTTTCTCTTAAAGACCCACTTACACCCTATGGGTTTTACCCCTTCAGGTGGATCAACCAAAGTCCATACTTGGTTGGTGTACATGGATTCCATTGTTAGTTAGAGCCCTAGAGCCAATCATTTGATGATTGTATGGACTCATGTATATCATATTCTTGTATATTAATAAAGGCATTTGTTTGGTTATTATACTTATTTATATTAGTGCCAAATAGACTAAGTATAATAGCGTCCTTGAGTAGAAGGTTCATACCTATATCAATCGATTAGTTGAATCGATAGTGAGATGATATAGGGAACACTACTCTAAATCATTCCTAGTCGAGTATTAGCATTCAGGGACAATGTTAATACAATAAGACTAGCATGTAGGTCAGCTCGATGACTTGATCTCACAAGTCATGGATATAGAGATATCAAGCTGACACATGGGTATGCATTAGAGAATGTATACTGAATGACCCGCCATGAGAAAGTATCATGGATCGTTATATGAGTGTCATATACTTTCTCATGTGGCTATTAGTATGACTATTAGTCCTTAGACCTGAAGTCACCATGGATCCCTACATAAGGAGTTATGTGCTTTGGTTTCGTCAAACGTCACCCGTAACTGGGTGGACTATAAAGGCGATTACTGGGTATGTAACGAATTATGCAGAGGGATGTGAGTGATGTAGATGGGATCTATCCCTCCCATATGACGGGAGCGACATCGCTATTCTTGATAGAGTGAGACCACTAAGCGCATGGCCATGCCCAAATGAGTCAACATTAGATGTTGAGCTCATTTGATCGAGTGAGTCTAACTTGGAGTTCAAGATTTAGATTGATTAGAGAATGACACGGTCTATGCCTCATATTGATCAATCTAGATGTCTAGGATAGAAGGACACTTGTCATTATTTTGTGAGTAGTCACAATTGGTAGTCACAAGGTGATGTCGGATCTCAACATTCTTGTAACTTGGTAGTAATGATGTGTTGCTAGATACCGCTCATTACTTATGCTCCTAAATGGGTTTAGGGCATTGTCAACGTTACAAGAACCTATAGGGTCACACACTTAGGACAATTAGGTGGAGATTAGGTTCATATGATGAACCAAGAGGATTAGATTCATTTGATGAATCAAATTGGATTAAGAGTAATCCTAATTGGGCTAACTTGAGTTCGACTCAAGTTGATTCATGTGTTAAATGAGTCTAATTTAGATTTTGACTCATTGAATCAATTTAATTTAATGAATTAGATTCATTATATTAAGTTGGCTCGAATCAAATGGTTGGATTAGATCCACCATGGTAGAGATTGAGTCAAGTTTGACTTGACTTGAGAAGGAAGACCAAAGGTCAACTTTGACTTGACCTTTTTGCCACCTCATTGGTGAGTTGGCATTAGGTGGACCAATAATGATGTTCCACATTATCATGGGTGCCACCTCATGGAAGTAACAAAGCCACTCTCTTAATGGTTTCATATTAATTGCAATTAATGCAATTAATGTGATTTTATGGTTTCATATTAATTGCAATTAATGCAATTAATGTGGATTTTGAAATGTGGCCGACCACTTTGTTTTTGGGTGAAAAAAATTCATTTTTCATTCACTTGTGTGCATCTTCCTCCTTCTCCCTCTCAAGCTCTCCCTCTCCCTCTCCAACCTTGGCCGAACCACATAGGTGCTAGCACACCTTGGTTTTTGGTCATCTCCATCTAGTGTGTCCGTGTGGATACTTCTAGAGGACCGGCGCTTGACGGTCTTGAGATCCGGCATCATTTGGACGAGCGGGAACGCGAAGGGCATCGCATCAAGGGTAAACACTTTTTCCTCATAGATCTAAGTAGTAGATCAGATTTTGAACTCGTACAAGAAATAGTTTTTTGAATTTTTATACGAATCTTTGCACGGATCTACGGCTTTGGGTCCTTCGGGGTTTCCGCGACGCGAAAAAGCGGTTTTCGCGGCTCGAAGAACCCAACAGTGGTATCAGAGCCATGTGCAAAGACTTGTACGAGTTAGTTTTTGGTTTTTGGAAAACAAAAAGCTTCTGTGATTTTCTGTAAAAATTCAATTTTTATGTTTTTATGGGTAATTTTTCTTATAGGCGAAGCACAAGTGTCTCGGCACTTGTAGGCTTCGGCTATCGGGAAGAATTTTTCCAAACGGCTTCGTTTCAACCCAAAATCTTTTGTGACAGCGGACTCGGGTGCCTTTAGATCGCAACGGAGCAACTCACGATGGTTAGATCGTGGGTAGGGGCGCTGCCCCTAACCCCGCAAGGGGATTTGCTCCGCGATCGCACCCGAAATCGCTAAAAACGAACCCGTCGGGAAGATTTTTCCGAAACGGTAATGTCTCGGCCCAAATCGTTTTGGGACAGCGGGTTTAGGCGCTGTTGGATCGCAAAGGAACCCTCGCGATGGTTAGATCGCGGGTAGGGGCGCTGCCCCTGGGCCCCGCAAGGGGATCCGTTCCGCGATTGCGCCCGAAACCGCTAAACGGGACCGCTGGGAAATTTTACTTGTAAAATTGTAAAAATTAATTTTAAAATTATAGAAAATTATGAAAATATATAATTTTGAATTATATATATTAATTTATGATAGTCATGGCCCAAAGCCCAATATGATTGGTTGTGTTGTAATTCATAATACGGCCTGCGTGCCGTGATGTGTTTTCGCGTGTTGTATTTATTTTATTATTCGCGACCTGCGCGTCGTGCCTCGTCTTTTATTCTTGTTGTAAATTAGATTTAGACTCGAATGTAACTCGAGTTTCAAATTGTAATGTACAAATTGGAGCGGTGGAGGGTCCACACGAGACGGAGTTCCGAGGCAGGCACGAGCAACACAAGGTGGTCAAAGGGAGGGGCTTGGAGAAGCTGTTGACCCTAGGTTGACCAATCGATCTTCTCATTGGCTTGAGAAGATCGTAGTAGGGCCATGACTAAATCACAAAAAGATTAATTAATTAATTATTATGTATTTGATACATGTTTAATAATTAATTAATTAATTAGTGCCTTAACGATTAGATTAGATCTAAGTCGTGCACATGATGCACCCTTGCGATTAGATTAGATCTAAGTCGTGCACAAGATGCATTCTTCTCGATTAGATTAGATCTAGATTGAACCAACTCTACAATGCCTAACTGTGCCGTGATACCTATCACTACCTCGATCATATGAATTGTTGAATCTGCCAAAGCAGAGCAATACATATTATCTTAGTAGGGTACGGAGGGACAATCTTGGTCCCGTCTATCAACGCATGGGTGAATAAAAACTCAATTAGATTGAGTATTCATAGTTGCTCGGTTGGATCGAGTCAACTATAGGCATTCTTCCAATAGTTGGAAAGATAGGTCAAAATCACATCTATATTAACTCTCGGGCGTATTAGCCAAAGCTAACTCGAGTTTTAATATAAATGCGGATATTGATTCTATAAACAAGAGTTGCATAGAGATGTAATTGGTAATCGTTACCTACCGATCATACTAAGCCTTGGGCGTATTAGTCAAAGCTAACTCAAGGGTTAGTATGATGTGGATCTTGTCCCACAAGAATTATAGAATTCAGTGGGAGCATCATTTAATTAAAAGGCCTAATTAAATGATTTTTAAAGAATATGATATTTATTTCTGCAAATTTTTCTGTTGTACATAACCATGACGTCGAACACGAATTCCTTCTCCCTGCGATCTGTCCTTAAGAAGGACAAGCTCAACGGAGCAAATTTCCTGGACTGGTACAGGAACCTGAGAATAGTTCTCACCCAAGAACGTAAACTGTACGTTCCCATTCCGGAGGCTCCTCCTGCCACTGCCACGCGAGCAGACCGAGAAGCTTACAAGAAGCATCAAGATGACGCATTAGATGTGTCTTGTCTTATGCTCGCAACCATGAACTCTGAGCTTCAGAAGCAACATGAGTTGATGAGCGCTTACGATATGGTTGAACATCTTTGTCACCTATATCAAGGACAAGCAAGGCACTGGAAGAGGAACTCCAAAGAATACCTGGAAGATCTTAAGAAGAAGAGAAATAAGATTTCTACTTCAGGTATAAATGTTATAGAAGTCAACCTCTCTATTTCTTCATCGTGGGTATTAGATACCGGATGTGCTTCGCACATTTGTACTAATGTACAAGCACTGAGAAATAGCAGAGCATTGACAAAGGGCGAGATAGACCTACGAGTAGGCAATGGAGCACGGGTTGCTGCTGTTGCTGTAGGGACTTATCATATCTCTGCCCTCCGGGCTTGTACTAGATTTAGATGATTGTTATTATGTGCCTGCTCTTACTAAGAACATAGTTTCAGTTTCTTGTTTAGACAAGAAAGGATACTCTTTTATAATAAAAGACAAATGTTGTTCTGTTTATTTGAAAGATATGTTCTATTGTAGTGCACCACTAATAAACGGACTCTATATTCTAGACCTTGAGAGCCCTATCTATAACATTAGTACCAAGAGGTTCAAGTCAAATGACATGAACCAAACATCCCTCTGCCACTGCCGCTTAGGTCATATAAATGACAAGCCCTTATCCCTGCTCCATAAGGATGGTTTGCTGGACTCATTTGATTTAGAATCATATGAGATATGCGAGTCATGCCTACGAGGCAAGATGACCAAGACCCCTTTAGTGGGCATAGCGAGAGAGCAACTGATTTGTTAGGACTCATACATAGTGATGTATGTGACCCTTTCAATGTCGCTGCTAGAGGCGGTTATAGATACTTCATCACATTTACTGATGATTTCAGTAGATACGGTTATGTGTACTTGATGACACATAAGTCTGAATCCTTTGAAAAGTTCAAAGAATTCAAGAATGAAGTACAGAACCAGCTTGGCAAGAGTATTAAGGTACTTCGATCAGATCGAGGTGGTGAATACTTAAGCCATGAGTTTCGTGACTACTTAGCTCAGTGTGGGATTTTATCTCAACTCACTCCTCCTGGAACACCACAGTGGAATGATGTATCCGAAAGGAGGAATCGTACCTTATTAGATATGGTACGATCTATGATGAGTCACACAGATCTTCCGACATATCTATGGGGATATGCTCTAGACACGGCAGCTTTCATACTCAACCGAGTTCCATCAAAGGCCGTGATAAAGACACCATATAGGATATGGACTGGGAGAGATGCCCAGGTGTCTTTCATGAGGATTTGGGGTTGTGAGGCTTACGTTAGACGTCAAGTCTCAGACAAATTAGGACCCAAATCCGACAAGTGCTACTTTATTGGATATCCCAAGGAAACTAAGGGATATTACTTCTACATTCCCAGTCAGCACAAGGTAGTTGTGGCAAAGACTGGGGTCTTTCTAGAAAGGGACTTTGTTTCTAGAAAGACTAGTGGGAGCACGTTCGATCTTGAAGAAGTTCAAGATGCGAACAATAGCACTGATGCCTCGATGGAAATTGAACTGGAACCACAAAGTGTTGTGGATGATGTTGTTCCACAAGGAGTTGAGGAACAACAACCAGTTCAAGTAGACATACCTCTTCGCAGGTCTGATAGGGTACGTCGTCAGCCTGAGAGATACTCATTTCTCTTGTCTGACCATGATGACATTGTGCTCATAGAGGATGAGCCTACCACCTATCAAGAAGCTGTGATGAGACCAGATTATGAGAAATGGGTAGAAGCCATAAGATCCGAGATAGAATCCATGTACACCAACCAAGTATGGACTTTGGTTGATCCACCTGAAGGGGTAAAACCCATTGGGTGCAAGTGGGTCTTTAAGAGAAAGACTGACATGGATGGACTTATCTATAAGGGTCACTTGGTAGCTAAAGGTTTCAAGCGATGTATTGACTATGATGAGACCTTTTCTCCAGTGGCGATGTTTAAGTCCATTCGGATCATGCTTGCTATTGTAGCCTACCATGACTATGAGATATGGCAGATGGATGTCAAAACCGCGTTTCTGAATGGAAACCTACTCGAGGATGTGTACATGACACAACCTGAGGGTTTTGTAGATCCACAGCATACTAGTAGAGTATGCAAGCTGCATAGGTCCATTTATGGACTAAAGCAAGCTTCTCGGAGCTGGAATCTTCGATTCGATGATGCGATCAAACAGTTTGGTTTCATCAAGAATGAAGATGAGCCTTGTGTCTACAAGAAGGTTGTAGGGGACATAGTTGTCTTCCTCATACTGTATGTGGATGACATACTACTCATTGGGAAGGACATCCCTATGCTTCAGTCTGTCAAGACATGGCTAGGGAGTTGCTTCTCAATGAAGGACTTAGGTGAGGCATCTCGTATTCTTGGGATACAGATCTATAGAGATAGATCTAAGAGATTGCTTGGCCTAAGTCAGAGTACATATATTGACAAGGTACTCCTTCGGTTTGCCATGCAGAATTCCAAGAAGGGATTTCTGCCGATGTCACATGGCGTGAGTCTTTCGAAGACTCAAGGTCCCTCTTCTAGAGAGGAGAGAGACCGCATGGATCAGATCCCTTATGCCTCAGCCATAGGATCGATCATGCACGCCATGCTATGTACTCGACCTGATGTCTCGTATGCTTTGAGCATGACGAGCAGATACCAGTCAGATCCAGACTGGATAGCGGTTAAGAATATTCTTAAGTACTTAAGAAAGACTAAAGAATATTTCTTGATATATGGAGGCAATGATGAGCTAACTGTAAAGGGTTACAGTGATGCCAGCTTCCAGACCGATCAGGATGATTACTGATCGCAGTCAGGGTTCGTGTTTTGCTTAGATGGTAGTGTTATGAGCTGGCAGAGTTCACAGCAGTTCTACAACGTTTCCATCTCATTCGAGAGATTATCGATAGAGGAGATGTGAAGATTTGCAGAGTACCTACAGAGGCTAACATCGCAGATCCCTTGACCAAGGCTTTGGCACAGAGGAAGCATGATGGTCACACTAGGTCTTTAGGCCTTAGAGCCTATACTGATTGGCACTAGTGCTAGTGGGAGATTGTTAGTTAGAGCCCTAGAGCCAATCATTTGATGATTGTATGGACTCATGTATATCATATTCTTGTATATTAATAAAGGCATTTGTTTGGTTATTATACTTATTTATATTAGTGCCAAATAGACTAAGTATAATAGCGTCCTTGAGTAGAAGGTTCATACCTATATCAATCGATTAGTTGAATCGATAGTGAGATGATATAGGGAACACTACTCTAAATCATTCCTAGTCGAGTATTAGCATTCAGGGACAATGTTAATACAATAAGACTAGCATGTAGGTCAGCTCGATGACTTGATCTCACAAGTCATGGATATAGAGATATCAAGCTGACACATGGGTATGCATTAGAGAATGTATACTGAATGACCCGCCATGAGAAAGTATCATGGATCGTTATATGAGTGTCATATACTTTCTCATGTGGCTATTAGTATGACTATTAGTCCTTAGACCTGAAGTCACCATGGATCCCTACATAAGGAGTTATGTGCTTTGGTTTCATCAAACGTCACCCGTAACTGGGTGGACTATAAAGGCGATTACTGGGTATGTAACGAATTATGCAGAGGGATGTGAGTGATGTAGATGGGATCTATCCCTCCCATATGACGGGAGCGACATCGCTATTCTTGATAGAGTGAGACCACTAAGCGCATGGCCATGCCCAAATGAGTCAACATTAGATGTTGAGCTCATTTGATCGAGTGAGTCTAACTTGGAGTTCAAGATTTAGATTGATTAGAGAATGACACGGTCTATGCCTCATATTGATCAATCTAGATGTCTAGGATAGAAGGACACTTGTCATTATTTTGTGAGTAGTCACAATTGGTAGTCACAAGGTGATGTCGGATCTCAACATTCTTGTAACTTGGTAGTAATGATGTGTTGCTAGATACCGCTCATTACTTATGCTCCTAAATGGGTTTAGGGCATTGTCAACGTTACAAGAACCTATAGGGTCACACACTTAGGACAATTAGGTGGAGATTAGGTTCATATGATGAACCAAGAGGATTAGATTCATTTGATGAATCAAATTGGATTAAGAGTAATCCTAATTGGGCTAACTTGAGTTCGACTCAAGTTGATTCATGTGTTAAATGAGTCTAATTTAGATTTTGACTCATTGAATCAATTTAATTTAATGAATTAGATTCATTATATTAAGTTGGCTCGAATCAAATGGTTGGATTAGATCCACCATGGTAGAGATTGAGTCAAGTTTGACTTGACTTGAGAAGGAAGACCAAAGGTCAATTTTGACTTGACCTTTTGCCACCTCATTGGTGAGTTGGCATTAGGTGGACCAATAATGATGTTCCACATTATCATGGGTGCCACCTCATGGAAGTAACAAAGCCACTCTCTTAATGGTTTCATATTAATTGCAATTAATGCAATTAATGTGATTTTATGGTTTCATATTAATTGCAATTAATGCAATTAATGTGGATTTTGAAATGTGGCCGACCACTTTGTTTTTGGGTGAAAAAATTCATTTTTCATTCACTTGTGTGCATCTTCCTCCTTCTCCCTCTCAAGCTCTCCCTCTCCCTCTCCTCCCTTGGCCGAACCACATAGGTGCTAGCACACCTTGGTTTTTGGTCATCTCCATCTAGTGTGTCCGTGTGGATACTTCTAGAGGACCGGCACTTGACGGTTTGGACGAGCGGGAACGCGAAGGGCATCGCATCAAGGGTAAACACTTTTCCTCATAGATCTAAGTAGTAGATCAGATTTTGAACTCGTACAAGAAATAGTTTTTTGAATTTTTATACGAATCTTTGCACGGATCTACGGCTTTGGGTCCTTCGGGGTTTCCGCGACGCGAAAAAGCGGTTTTCGCGGCTCGAAGAACCCAACAGTGGTATCAGAGCCACGTGCAAAGACTTGTACGAGTTAGTTTTTGGTTTTTGGAAAACAAAAAAGCTTCTGTGATTTTCTATAAAAATTCAATTTTTATGTTTTTATGGGTAATTTTTCCTTATAGGCGAAGCACAAGTGTCTCGGCACTTGTAGGCTTCGGCTATCGGGAAGAATTTTTCCAAACGGCTTCGTTTCGACCCAAAATCTTTTGGGACAGCGGACTCGGGTGCCTTTAGATCGCAACGGAGCAACTCACGATGGTTAGATCGTGGGTAGGGGCGCTGCCCCTAACCCCGCAAGGGGATTTGCTCCGCGATCGCACCCGAAATCGCTAAAAATGAACCCGTCGGGAAGATTTTTCCGAAACAGTAATGTCTCGGCCCAAATCGTTTTGGGACAGCGGGTTTAGGCGCTGTTGGATCGCAAAGGAACCCTCGCGATGGTTAGATCGCGGGTAGGGGCGCTGCCCCTGGGCCCCGCAAGGGGATCCGTTCCGCGATTGCGCCCGAAACCGCTAAACGGGACCGCTGGGAAATTTTACTTGTAAAATTGTAAAAAATTAATTTTAAAATTATAGAAAATTATGAAAATATATAATTTTGAATTATATATATTAATTTATGATAGTCATGGCCCAAAGCCCAATATGATTGGTTGTGTTGTAATTCATAATACGGCCTGCGTGCCGTGATGTGTTTTCGCGTGTTGTATTTATTTTATGTGATGTGATGTGCCTTTCTCTTTTATTCTTGTTGTAAATTAGATTTAGACTCGAATGTAACTCGAGTTTCAAATTGTAATGTACAAATTGGAGCGGTGGAGGGTCCACACGAGACGGAGTTCCGAGGCAGGCACGAGCAACACAAGGTGGTCAAAGGGAGGCGCTTGGAGAAGCTGTTGACCCTAGGTTGACCAATCGATCTTCTCATTGGCTTGAGAAGATCGTAGTAGGGCCATGACTAAATCACAAATAGATTAATTAATTAATTATTATGTATTTGATGCATGTTTAATAATTAATTAATTAATTAGTGCCTTAACGATTAGATTAGATCTAAGTCGTGCACATGATGCACCCTTGCGATTAGATTAGATCTAAGTCGTGCACAAGATGCATTCTTCTCGATTAGATTAGATCTAGATTGAACCAACTCTACAATGCCTAACTGTGCCGTGATACCTATCACTACCTCGATCATATGAATTGTTGAATCTGCCAAAGCAGAGCAATACATATTATCTTAGTAGGGTACGGAGGGACAATCTTGGTCCCGTCTATCAACGCATGGGTGAATAAAAACTCAATTAGATTGAGTATTCATAGTTGCTCGGTTGGATCGAGTCAACTATAGGCATTCTTCCAATAGTTGGAAAGATAGGTCAAAATCACATCTATATTAACTCTCGGGCGTATTAGCCAAAGCTAACTCGAGTTTTAATATAAATGCGGATATTGATTCTATAAACAAGAGTTGCATAGAGATGTAATTGGTAATCGTTACCTACCGATCATACTAAGCCTTGGGCGTATTAGTCAAAGCTAACTCAAGGGTTAGTATGATGTGGATCTTGTCCCACAAGAATTATAGAATTCAGTGGGAGCATCATTTAATTAAAAGGCCTAATTAAATGATTTTTAAAGAATATGATATTTATTTCTGCAAATTTTTCTGTTGTACATAACCATGACGTCGAACACGAATTCCTTCTCCCTGCGATCTGTCCTTAAGAAGGACAAGCTCAACGGAGCAAATTTCATGGACCAGGAACACGAGAATAGTTCTCACCCAAGAACGTAAACTGTACGTTCCGGAGGCTCCTCCTGCCACTGCCACGCGAGCAGACCGAGAAGCTTACAAGAAGCATCAAGATGACGCATTAGATGTGTCTTGTCTTATGCTCGCAACCATGAACTCTGAGCTTCAGAAGCAACATGAGTTGATGAGCGCTTACGATATGGTTGAACATCTTTGTCACCTATATCAAGGACAAGCAAGGCACTGGAAGAGGAACTCCAAAGAATACCTGGAAGATCTTAAGAAGAAGAGAAATAAGATTTCTACTTCAGGTATAAATGTTATAGAAGTCAACCTCTCTATTTCTTCATCGTGGGTATTAGATACCGGATGTGCTTCGCACATTTGTACTAATGTACAAGCGCTGAGGAATAGCAGGGCATTGACGAAGGGTGAGATAGACCTACGAGTAGGCAATGGAGCACGGGTTGCTGCTGTTGCTGTTTATCAGCTATCTCTGCCCTCTGGGCTTGTACTAGATTTAGATGATTGTTGTTATGTGCCTGCTCTTACTAAGAACATAGTTTCAGTTTCTTGTTTAGACAAGAAAGGATACTCTTTTATAATAAAAGACAAATGTTGTTCTGTTTATTTGAAAGATATGTTCTATTGTAGTGCACCACTAATAAACGGACTCTATATTCTAGACCTTGAGAGCCCTATCTATAACATTAGTACCAAGAGGTTCAAGTCAAATGACATGAACCAAACATACCTCTGGCACTGTCGCTTAGGTCATATAAATGACAAGCGCTTATCCCAGCTCCATAAGGATGGTTTGCTGGACTCATTTGATTTAGAATCATATGAGATATGCGAGTCATGCCTACGAGGCAAGATGACCAAGACCCCCTTTAGTGGGCATAGCGAGAGAGCAACCGATTTGTTAGGACTCATACATAGTGATGTATGTGGCCCTTTCAATGTTGTCTAGAGGCGGTTATAGATACTTCATCACATTTATCGATGATTTTAGTAGATACGGTTATGTGTACTTGATGACACATAAGTCGAATCCTTTGAAAGTTCAAAGAATTCAAGAATGAAGTACAGAACCAACTTGGCAAGAGTATTAAGGTACTTGATCAGATCGAGGTGGTGAATACTGAAGCCATGAGTTCCGTGACTACTTAGCTGAGTGTGGGATTTTATCTCAACTCACTCCTCCTGGAACACCACAGTGGAATGATGTATCCGAAAGGAGGAATCGTACCTTATTAGATATGGTACGATCTATGATGAGTCACATAGATATTCCGACATATCTATGGGGATATGCTCTAGACAAGGCAGCTTTCATTCTCAACCGAGTTCCATCCAAGGCCGTGATAAAGACACCATATAAGATATGGACCGGGAGATGCCCAGGTGTCTTTCATGAGGATTTGGGGTTGTGAGGCTTACGTTAGACGTCAAGTCTCAGACAAGTTAGGACCCAAATCCGACAAGTGCTATTTCATCGGATATCCCAAGGAAACTAAGGGATATTACTTCTACATTCCCAGTCAGCACAAGGTAGTTGTGGCAAAGACTGGGGTCTTTCTAGAAAGGGATTTTGTTTCTAGAAAGACTAGTGGGAGCACGTTCGATCTTGAAGAAGTTCAAGATGCGAACAATAGCACTGATGCCTCGATGGAAATTGAAATGGAACCACAAAGTGTTGTGGATGATGTTGTTCCACAAGGAGTTGAGGAACAACAACCAGTTCAAGTAGACATACCTCTTCGCAGGTCTGATAGGGTACGTCGTCAGCCTGAGAGATACTCATTTCTCTTGTCTGACCATGATGACATTGTGCTCATAGAGGATGAGCCTACCACCTATCAAGAAGCTGTGATGAGACCAGATTATGAGAAATGGGTAGAAGCCATAAGATCCGAGATAGAATCCATGTACACCAACCAAGTATGGACTTTGGTTGATCCACCTGAAGGGGTAAAACCCATTGGGTGCAAGTGGGTCTTTAAGAGAAAGACTGACATGGATGGACTTATCTATAAGGGTCGCTTGGTAGCTAAAGGTTTCAAGCAGATTCATGGTATTGACTATGATGAGACCTTTTCTCCAGTGGCGATGTTTAAGTCCATTCGGATCATGCTTGCTATTGTAGCCTACCATGACTATGAGATATGGCAGATGGATGTCAAAACCGCGTTTCTGAATGGAAACCTACTCGAGGATGTGTACATGACACAACCTGAGGGTTTTGTAGATCCACAGCATACTAGTAGAGTATGCAAGCTCCATTTATGGACTAAAGCAAGCTTCTCGGAGCTGGAATCTTCGATTCGATGATGCGATCAAACAGTTTGGTTTCATCAAGAATGAAGATGAGCCTTGTGTCTACAAGAAGGTTGTAGGGGACATAGTTGTCTTCCTCATACTGTATGTGGATGACATACTACTCATTGGGAAGGACATCCCTATGCTTCAGTCTGTCAAGACATGGCTAGGGAGTTGCTTCTCAATGAAGGACTTAGGTGAGGCATCTCGTATTCTTGGGATACAGATCTATAGAGATAGATCTAAGAGATTGCTTGGCCTAAGTCAGAGTACATATATTGACAAGGTACTCCTTCGGTTTGCCATGCAGAATTCCAAGAAGGGATTTCTGCCGATGTCACATGGCGTGAGTCTTTCGAAGACTCAAGGTCCATCTTCTAGAGAGGAGAGAGACCGCATGGATCAGATCCCTTATGCCTCAGCCATAGGATCGATCATGCACGCCATGCTATGTACTCGACCTGATGTCTCGTATGCTTTGAGCATGATGAGCAGATACCAGTCAGATCCAGATGAAAGTCACTGGATAGCGGTTAAGAATATTCTTAAGTACTTAAGAAGGACTAAAGAATATTTCTTGATATATGGAGGCAATGATGAGCTAACTGTAAAGGGTTACAGTGATGCCAGCTTCCAGACCGATCAGGATGATTACCGATCGCAGTCAGGGTTCGTGTTTTGCTTAGATGGTAGTGTTATGAACTGGCAGAGTTCACAGCAGTTCTACAACGTTTCCATCTCATTCGAGAGATTATCGATAGAGGAGATGTGAAGATTTGCAGAATACCTACAGAGGCTAACATCGCAGATCCCTTGACCAAGGCTTTGGCACAAAGGAAGCATGATGGTCACACTAGGTCTTTAGGCCTTAGAGCCTATACTGATTGGCACTAGTGCTAGTGGGAGATTGTTAGTTAGAGCCCTAGAGCCAATCATTTGATGATTGTATGGACTCATGTATATCATATTCTTGTATATTAATAAAGGCATTTGTTTGGTTATTATACTTATTTATATTAGTGCCAAATAGACTAAGTATAATAGCGTCCTTGAGTAGAAGGTTCATACCTATATCAATCGATTAGTTGAATCGATAGTGAGATGATATAGGGAACACTACTCTAAATCATTCCTAGTCGAGTATTAGCATTCAGGGACAATGTTAATACAATAAGACTAGCATGTAGGTCAGCTCGATGACTTGATCTCACAAGTCATGGATATAGAGATATCAAGCTGACACATGGGTATGCATTAGAGAATGTATACTGAATGACCCGCCATGAGAAAGTATCATGGATCGTTATATGAGTGTCATATACTTTCTCATGTGGCTATTAGTATGACTATTAGTCCTTAGACCTGAAGTCACCATGGATCCCTACATAAGGAGTTATGTACTTTAGTTTCATCAAACGTCACCCGTAATTGGGTGGACTATAAAGGCGATTACTGGGTATGTAACGAATTATGCAGAGGGATGTGAGTGATGTAGATGGGATCTATCCCTCCCATATGACGGGAGCGACATCGCTATTCTTGATAGAGTGAGACCACTAAGCGCATGGCCATGCCCAAATGAGTCAACATTAGATGTTGAGCTCATTTGATCGAGTGAGTCTAACTTGGAGTTCAAGATTTAGATTGATTAGAGAATGACACGGTCTATGCCTCATATTGATCAATCTAGATGTCTAGGATAGAAGGACACTTGTCATTATTTTGTGAGTAGTCACAATTGGTAGTCACAAGGTGATGTCGGATCTCAACATTCTTGTAACTTGGTAGTAATGATGTGTTGCTAGATACCGCTCATTACTTATGCTCCTAAATGGGTTTAGGGCATTGTCAACGTTACAAGAACCTATAGGGTCACACACTTAGGACAATTAGGTGGAGATTAGGTTCATATGATGAACCAAGAGGATTAGATTCATTTGATGAATCAAATTGGATTAAGAGTAATCCTAATTGGGCTAACTTGAGTTCGACTCAAGTTGATTCATGTGTTAAATGAGTCTAATTTAGATTTTGACTCATTGAATCAATTTAATTTAATGAATTAGATTCATTATATTAAGTTGGCTCGAATCAAATGGTTGGATTAGATCCACCATGGTAGAGATTGAGTCAAGTTTGACTTGACTTGAGAAGGAAGACCAAAGGTCAATTTTGACTTGACCTTTTTGCCACCTCATTGGTGAGTTGGCATTAGGTGGACCAATAATGATGTTCCACATTATCATGGGTGCCACCTCATGGAAGTAACAAAGCCACTCTCTTAATGGTTTCATATTAATTGCAATTAATGCAATTAATGTGATTTTATGGTTTCATATTAATTGCAATTAATGCAATTAATGTGGATTTTGAAATGTGGCCGACCACTTTGTTTTTGGGTGAAAAAATTCATTTTTCATTCACTTGTGTGCATCTTCCTCCTTCTCCCTCTCAAGCTCTCCCTCTCCCTCTCCTCCCTTGGCCGAACCACATAGGTGCTAGCACACCTTGGTTTTTGGTCATCTCCATCTAGTGTGTCCGTGTGGATACTTCTAGAGGACCGGCGCTTGACGGTCTTGAGATCCGGCATCATTTGGACGAGCGGGAACGCGAAGGGCATCGCATCAAGGGTAAACACTTTTTCCTCATAGATCTAAGTAGTAGATCAGATTTTGAACTCGTACAAGAAATAGTTTTTTGAATTTTTATACGAATCTTTGCACGGATCTACGGCTTTGGGTCCTTCGGGGTTTCCGCGATGCGAAAAAGCGGTTTTCGCGGCTCGAAGAACCCAACATCCATTTCGAATCTCATGGCCTCTAGCCATTTCTCAGAATCTGGTCTCATCACAGCTTCCTGATAGGTGGTAGGCTCATCCTCTATGAGCACAACGTCATCATGGTCAGACAAGAGAAATGAGTATCTCTCAGGCTGACGACATACCCTATCAAACCTGCGAATAGGTATGTCTACATGAACTGGTTGTTGTTCCTCAACTCTTTGTGGAACAACATCATCCACAACACTTTGTGGTTCCAGTTCAACTTCCATCGAGGCTTCAGTGCTATGGTCCGCATAACAAATCAGTCGCTCTTTCGTTGTGCCCACTAAAGGGAATCTTGGTCATCTTGCCTAGTAGGCATGACTCACACGTCTCATAAGATTCAAAATCAAATGAGTCCAACAAACCATCCTTATGGAGCTGGGATAAGCGCTTGTCATTTATATGACCTAAGCGACAGTGCCAGAGATAGGTTTGGTTCAGGTCATTTGACTTGAACCTCTTGGTATTTATGTTATAGATAGGGCTTTCAAGGTCTAGAATGTAGAGTCCGTTCATCAGAGGTGCACTACAATAGAACATATCTTTTAAATAAAAAAAACAACATTTGTCCTTTATAATAAAAGAGAAACCTTTCTTGTCCAAACAAGAAACTGAAATTATGTTCTTAGTTAAAGAAAACACATAACAACATTCATCTAATTCTAATACAAGCCCAGAGGGCAGAGATAGATGATAAGTTTCTACAGCAACAGCAGCAACCCGTGCTCAATTGCCTATCCGTAGGTCCACCTCGCCCTTCGCCAATGCCTTGCTATTTCTCAGCGCCTGCACATTAGTACAAATGTGAGATACACATCTAGTATCTAATACCCATGATGAAGAAATAGATAGATTGACTTCTATAACATATATACCTGAAGTGGAAGTCTCACTTCGCTTCTTCTTAAGATCTTCCAGGTACACCTTGCAGTTCCTCTTCTAGTGCCCGGTCTGACTACAGTGGAAGCAGGTAGCATCCTTGGCGACCCCTCCTTTAGGCTTCAGTGCCTTGCCTTTGCCCTTGGCTTGGGACTTTCCCTTGCCTTTGGGCTTGCCCTTGCCCTTGTGTTTCTGAACCATCAGAACAGAGTGGGGCTTAGCCTTCTTAAGGTTCAGCTAAGCGGTTCTTAACATGCTAAGCAGCTCGGGCAGTGGCTTGTCAATTTCATTCATATTGTAGTTTAGAATGAACTGACTATAGTTATCCGGCAAGGATTGCAAGATCAGGTCAGTGGCCAGCTCTTGGCCAAGCGAGAATCCCAACCTCTGTAGGTTTTTTATGTACTCAATCATTTTGAGTACATATGGGCCTACGGGAGCCCCATCTGACATCTTGCACTGAAATAGTGCCCTTGAGATCTCAAATCTCTCATGCCTCGCTTGTCCTTGATACAGTTGACGAAGATGTTCAACCATATCGTAAGTGCCCATCAACTCATGTTGCTTCTGGAGCTCAGAGTTCATGGTCGCGAACATTAGACAGGACGCATCTAATGCGTCATCTTGATGCTTCTTGTAAGCATCTTTGTCTGCTCGCGTGGCATTGGCAGGAGGAGCCTCCGGAATGGGCTGCTCCAGAACGTACAGTTTATGTTCCTGGGTGAGAACTATTCTCATGTTCCTGTACCAGTCCAGAAAATTTGCTCCGTTGAGCTTGTCCTTCTCAAGGACAGAACGCAGGGAGAAAGAGTTTGTATTCGACGTCATGGTTATATACAACAGAAAAATGTAGAAAATAAATATCATATTCTTTTAAATCATTTAATTAGGCCTTTAACTAAATGATGCTCCCACTGAATTCTATAATTCATGTGGGACAAGATCCACATCATACTAACCTTTGAGTTAGCTTTGGCTAATACGCCCAAGATTTAGTATGATCGGTAGGTAATGATTTACCAATTACATCTCTATGCAACTCTTGTTTATAGGATCATTATCCACAGTTATATTAAAACTTGAGTTAGCTTTGGCTAATACGCCCAAGAATTAATATAAATGTGATTTATGTCCTATCTTTTCAACCATTGGAAGAATGCCTATAGTTGTACTCGATCCAACCGAGTTAACTAGAAATACTCAATCTAATTGAGTTTGTACTCGCCCATGCGTTGATAAGCGGGACCAAGATTGTCCCTCCGTACCCTACCAAGATAATATGTGTTGCTCTGCTTTGGCATATTCAACAACACATGTGATCTAGGTAGTGATAGGTATCACGGCACGGTAGGCATTAGAGTTGATGTGATTGAGATCTAATCTAATCGAGAGGGTGCATCTTGTACACGATTTAGATCTAATCTAATCGTTAGGCACTAATTAATTACTAATCATGCATCACATACACACAAGCAATTAATTAAATTTATTTGTGATTAGTCATGGCCCTACTACAATCTTCTCAAGCCAATGAGAAGATCGGATGGTCAACCTAAGGTCAACAGCTTCTCAAGCTCCTCCCTTTGACCACCTTGTGTTGCTCGCGCCTTCCTCGTAACTCCGTCTCGAGTGGACCTTCCACAGCTCCAATTTTGTACATTATAATTTTGAAACTTGAGTTACATTCGAGTCTAAACTAATTTACAACAAGAATAAATGGAAAAAGGCACGACGCGCAGGTCGCATATCAAATATACAACACACACAATATAAATGACGGCGCGCGGGCCGTAATATGAATTAGAACACAAATATATCAATCCAATTGGGTCTTATTGGGCCATGACCATCACAAATTATATATAATTTTAAATTATTTAATTTCCATAATTTAATGTAATTTTAATACCAATTTTTATAATTTTTACGAGTAAAAATTTCTGGCGGTCCCGATTAGCGGTTTTCGGGCGCAATCGCGGAACGAATCCCCTTGCGGGGCCAGGGGCAGCGCACCTACTCGCGATCTAACCATCGCGAGTGTCCCTAAGCGATCCTACAGCGCCTTAGTCCGCTGTCCCAAAAAGTTTTGGGGCGAAACCTTGTCGTTTCGGAAAAAACTTCTCGGTAGTCGAAGCCTACAAGTGTTGAAACACTTGTGCTTCGCTTCTACGAGAAAAATACCCATAAAAACTCTAAAAATCATAAAATTACAGAATGTTACAGAATCTATATTTTTCATAAAAATACAAACTAAACTCGTACAAGTCTTCGTACGTGGCTCTGAAACTACTATTGGGATTTTCGGGCCGCGAAAACCGCTTTTTCGCGTCGCGAAAACCCCGAAACCCGCTACCGGATCCGTGCGAAAAATAAAACTTTTGAAAAACTACGAGTACGAGTTTAGTAACCTATAGATCTACACTAGAACTATATGTTAAAGAGTTTTACCCTCGTAGCGTGCCCTTTACGAATCCCGCTCGTCCAAGGAAGTGTCGGATCTCGAGATCGTCAAGCGTACGATCCTCTAGAAGTATCCACACGAACAAATGGGTGGAGAAAAACTAAACAAAGGTGTGCTAGCACCCTTGATCAGCCACGGCAAGAGGAGGAGAGGGAGAGCTTGAGGAGAGAGCTTGGAAGAAGATGATGTGAATGAGCCTTGAATGAAAAATGAATTTCTCATTCACAACAAAAGTGGTCGGCCACCTCAAGAAGTGTAACCCCCTTTTTGCATTAAGTGGCCATTAAAGAGAGAATTTGTAACCTCCATGAGGTGGCACACACGTGTGCCAACTATGATGATGTGGCACATCATCATTGGTCACTTAATGCCAAGTCACAAATGATGTGGCATAAAGTCAAGTCAAACTTGACTCTTCCTCTTCCTCTCAAGTCAAGTCAAACTTGACTTAATCTCTCTCATGGTTGATCTAATCCAACCATTTAATTCAAGCCAATTTAATATAATGAATCTAATTCATTTAATTAAATTGATTCAATGAGTCATAATCTAAATTAGACTCATTGAACACATGAATCAACTTGAGTCCAACTCAATTAGCCCAATTAGGATTACTCTTAATCCAATTTGATTCATCACATGAATCTAATCCTCTTGGTTCATCATATGAACCTAATCTCCATCTAATTGTCCTTAGTGTGTGACCCTATAGGTTCTTGTAACATTGGCAATGCCCTTAAACCCATTTAGGAGCATAAGTAATGAGCGGTATCTAGCCACACATTATTACTACCCAAGTCACGGCGCCACCCCACAGTATACTGCCGAGCCTTCTGCCGATCCTTAGAGAGGAAGGGATTTGGCACAGAATTGGGTAGGTATAGTTGAGATCAGTGAGGTGAGTTTTGGTTACTATGATGTTCTGTGGTATTCTTGATCTCACCTTGATCCGAATGGTAGGGGAGAATCCAGCAGAGAGGAGGTTCTGTTCCATTCTGTTGAGATCTGTGGATTTGCTTGGTTCCAGCGTCAACAGTAGGTTATTTGTTGTGGAAAGTAGCTGTGGTCGATCACCACTTCCTCCTTCTTGATCCGGTTGATTTGAGGTAAGGTGTAGAGCATTTTATACATGCTATAGAATATGGTTTTGATTTGATTGTTTGGATGGATGATTATGAGTAGATTGAGGTTGTGTATATTGATTAGGGTTTGTCCTAATTTAGGGTTAGAGATTTCATTTAGCTATTTATGATAATTGTAGCTAAATAAAAATATACACATTGATCTCACAGGACTTTGACGCGAGACGAGTATCTCGACGTCCGGATCTGGATTGATTGGACCATTTCTTTTGGAGGCGGGTACTTTTGACTTATGTCATTTGATATGCTTAGTAATTAAATTAACATGTTATATTAATTGTGTTTCTTATCTGTTTCGGTTAATCACTACCCAAATCTTACATGCTTGATTGATTGATTGGTTTTGCATCTCAGGTATATTTTACCTGTTTATACATGCTTATAGGGGTAGTGATATGTCATGCTTGACCATGTTCAGGACCTAGGTTTTATACCTTCTGTATACCTTTGGATTGTTTTGGATTCGTTGACCTTTGATGCATTTTTATATATATGTGGATTAGGTCAGGATATTCTTGTGGTTAGTGCCATGCACCATTTGCATGATTGCATGCTGTGCGATAGTCCGCTCCATTATTGTTGAGCACATCGCCAGTTACATGGATCTGCACACACCACCACTCATGGGTTAGTGGTCGATTCAGGCTGAGTGTGTTGCAGCAGGGACTCTGTTAGGCACCGTTGGTCCGCTCATGGGTAGTGTGACACAACGTGTTATCCGGCAGGGATTCCTCCCCGTCTTTGAGTACCGGGAGTTGAGAGCATTGCGCTCCCCCATCTATGATTTGGGGTAGGAGGATAGGTGTACTCCGACAGCATCCCGTCCACTCGGTCACTCATCAGGAGTAGTGACGACAGAGTGCACGGTTGTCACAGCCCTACCCACTCGGCCTCACTTTTGTATGAGATGATCGACTGGCGTCAGGGGTGACCAGGACGCATCATTGGCATCATATGCATGATGCATTTATTGCTTGTGTTTGTGTATGCTGCATATTGTTTGGATACCTATGTTTGACATGCATACAGGATTCTTATACCACTCGGACTGTTTGACCTTATACTCAGGACCTGGTTAGTACAGTATTCTCCTGTTTATTTCAGATGCATTCTTATCTTTCTTATCAGGAGACTGTACGCATGATTAGTGCTAGGTGTTGTTTCTTTACTTTGCATATCAACTGTACCTGCTGAGTGTTGGACTCACCCCGCCTCCATTGTTGATATTTTCAGGTTGATGCTGTCAGGAGGGAGTTCCAGTCGCTAGTCCCCACTGCACGTAGTGCTACTCCGCTGCTGGTTTTTGAGTTGTTTCATTTTAGCTTTTCGCTATCAGACTTTATTTTAGTTTT
Organism: Zingiber officinale; assembly: GCF_018446385.1. Taxonomy (NCBI): domain Eukaryota; kingdom Viridiplantae; phylum Streptophyta; class Magnoliopsida; order Zingiberales; family Zingiberaceae; genus Zingiber; species Zingiber officinale. The sequence continues at coordinate 37,912,610 of NC_055994.1, forward strand.
GTTTTGGACTTACATATGGATATTGTATGGAATCTTTCCGTTGGATGGACTTTTAGTATGATTTGGATTTACTCTACTACATGCCTGCCTGGACGGCAGAAGAGGTAAGAAAAATCGGATTTGGGCTTTACGAGTGTAGTTGAGTAGGGTTGATTTCGAGTCAGAGTATTACTATGTTGTTTATTTTATTAACTGCGTGGTTGTGACAGCCAGAGGCTGAATACATATATAAACTGCGTGGTGATTGATTTTATTTACTGTTATTATTCCAGCCGCCTGTGGCTGAGTATTTAGTGCTTGTAGAAAATTTTGATTGTCCGCCGTACAGGGGAGATGCTGCCGAAATTTTCTCGGACAGGGACTCTTCTGGGGGCGTGACAGAAACTCCCCTAAAATTCTACAAAAATCGAAAAATCATGAAAATTCATGTAGCCATTCCTTAGAGTATATATTATCAAGGAAAAATAATTTTCTATGAAAATACTTTCTATTTTCCAAGATTGACACAAATTTGAAAACTTGTAAAAACTTTAGTGTTTTCTTCTAGTTTGTGTCTAACTTTTCAATGATGATTACTATCAAAAGATAGCCTTCATCAAGGTTTTCCAAAGCATATTTAAAATCATTTTCAAAATCAATATCCAACTATATTCTTTGGGCTCAATGCACATGACTTGTACATTAGCTTTCCCAATAATTAGAAAACACATAACTATGTGTTTTGATGAACCTAAAACTCATAAAAATACACTAAGTCAACATCTTGAGTTTTGTTCATCATCCTAACATCTCACTTGCATCTAATGTGTACGAAAACACATACAAGTCACCTTATAGTTCTTTAGTGAGATGTAAACTTTGGTTTTGCCCTAATCTAGGGATCATGCATATCTGTCTACGCATTTTGAGATTATGAACATCCACCAAGGATGTTACTTGTTAATGAATGTCATTTGTCCTTAGTTTTCAAGGAATTAAAATAATGCATGATGTATTATGGCATACATCAAAAATAAATAATTTTCAGACGAAAATTTCCTATAATTACATGATGCATGTATGACATGACATGGTATTTTTGTATTTTTCATAATAAAACATGAATGTAAAATAGGATGCCATGACATATGATGGGCAAACAAAGCATGGTAAATTAGCATAAATAAAGTACCTAAACTATCTATCTAAGTATCCTTAAACCTTAGCTAACTTAAATTTAATACCTAGATTGCCCATTACTTCCCAAAAAAAATGTCATAACCCAACTTGGCATTTCCTTTGCTTTCCTACATTGTGCTAATTTAAATTAAAATCAAAACTTCTCACATTTTGGCACATCTTACTCTTTCCAAGAGTAAACCAATAACCCTTATCATTTTCAAAGGTTAACAATAACCTTGAAAATGCTCTTAGAGTGTCAACTTCATCAAAGTTGGGTTAACTGCCCTTCTAATCGGAGTTGACACCCTCTATCCCATCTAACGGGTAGAGAAAATGCTCCTACGAACCCAAAACCTATTGGAGCTCCTTGGATGCTCTAGGTATTCACTAGGGATAACTTCCCTAGATACCTTCCTAATGACCTTGTTAGGCTTCTTAGAAGCCTTGGTAACTTTTTCAATATCAACTCTAGGGATTGCCTCCCTTGTGACTGTTGGAGTGTATACTGAAAGCCTAAGCTTTGTAAACATTTATTATGAATAAAGAATCACATTTGGTCTAATTGACTACATTTGTTTGTAGTTGTTCATTTAATTTATATTGTAGATAACATAGTATGTGGTGTCACATACAGAAGATGATGTTATCAGTACCTTATAAATTATAAACAGTAGCTCACGACCAAAATGAAAAAGGAACAAACCATTAGAAGGTCGTAGTGTAATTAGGTATTAGTTTATCTTGACTATATAATTACACTAGTACACTCAGAGTGTATTAAGTAGGACCATTTGAGGTCGTTTCTTTTATACTGACTTTATAAAGGAACAAAGACCTCAGTTATTATGGAAGTGTGTGCTCTTAATCCTAATATAATAACAAGCACATATATTTGATATTTATTTCTTTAATTTATCAATGGGTGAGATTTAGTTCGTTGAATCAATAAACCCGATAAGTTGGGAAATGGTATCACTTATAGTGTGTTGTTGATTATAGAAGGAAACTGTGTCCTAGAGATACTAGGTTGATAATGTCCTCAAGAGGAGCTCATAAAGATTGTCATGTTAAACCCTGCAGGTGGACTTAGTCCGACATGACAATAAGGTTGAGTGGTACTACTCTTGGACTTAGATATTAATTAAATGAGTTGTCAGTAACTCACTTAATTAGTGGACATTCGATATCTTAAACACAGGGAGACTAACACACTCATAATAAGAAGGAGCCCAAAAATGTAATTTGGGATTGGTGCGGTAGTTCAATGATAGTTCTCTAGTGGAATGAATTATCATTGATAAAATTAAGTTGTGTGTTCGGGGCGAACACGGGATGCTTAATTTTATCAGGAGACCAAAACCAACTCCTCCTCTCGGTCCCTATCGTAGCCTCTTATTTATAGAGTTCTATACCCACCTATACCCACCTTCTAAACCCACCCAATAGGGGCCGGCCAAGCTAGCTTGGGAACAAGCTAGGGCCGGCCTAGGTATAAAATTGGGTGGCCGGCCCTAGCTTGAACCCAAGCTAATGGGGGCCGGCCAAATTAAATTAAAAAGGGATTTTAATTTTAATTTTTATTATGTGGAAGAAATAATTTATTAAAGAGAATTAAAATTAAAATATCTCTCTTGTAAAAAATCTACAAAAGATTAAAGAAAGAGATTAGATCTCTTTCCTTATTTGTAGATTGGAGAGATGTTTTATTTTCTCTTTAAAAATTATTCACATGTTGATAAAATTAAAATTATAGAAATTTCCTTTTATCAACCATGAAGAGATTTTAAAGAGAAATTTTATTTTTTTAAATTTCCGGAAACAAATTAGGAAGTTTTAATTGTTGATTAAAACTTGTCCAATTTGTTCTCCAATGATGTGGCCGGCCATTGGTTTTAATTTGGGAAATTTTATTTTATTTTTCTCAATAAAATCATGTCAAGGAAATTGAGGAAATTTTATGGTAATTAAATTTCCTAATTTGCCTATGCCAAGGAATATAAAAGAAGGGGTAGGGGTGCCTTCATGAAAAACAACATCTATTATTTCTCTCCCTCTTTTGTTTCTTGGTGTGGCCGGCCAACCTCTCCCTCTCTTCCTCTTGTGGTGGTCGAACCCTACTCTTCCATTGGAGCTCTTGTGGTGGCCGGATACTACTCGGAGAAGAAGAAGAAGAAGGAGAGAAAGCTAGCATCTCTTGGAGCTTGGTTAGTATTTTGATTTTCTTCCTTGGTGAAGCTTCCTCTTTGTTGGCCGAACCTAGCTAGGAGGAGAAGAAGGTGATTGGTGGTTTCTCGTCTCGGAAGATCGTTGCCCACACAACGTCCGAGGTTAGAAGAGGAATACGGTAGAAGATCAAGAGGTTTTCTACGTACAACTAGTAATTTTATTTCGCATCATGCTAGTTATTTATGGAAATAATACCAAATACAAGAGGCTTACGTTCTAGTATTTGAATATGTTTTTCGATGTTGTGTTCTTTTGTTTTCTTTCTTTTCCTTGTGATTTGATTGTTCTCTTTGGTTAACCTAAAGTTATTTTAGGAAATTAAATATTAGCTTTCTATTAAAGGTTTTGTCTAGTCGGTGGTGGTTGCTCCCATATCCAAGAAGGCCATGTGCCTCGCCACGTCAGTACTGGGAACCTTTTATGGAAATTAATATTTAATGGAATTAATAACTTAAGGAGACTTGGGTCGAATGTGTTAAGTTCCGCAGGAGATCCAAGTCAAAACCTAAAAGAACAAATAGATTAAGTTTTGGATCAAACGTGTTAAGTTCCGCAGGCGATCCAAAATTTAATTTAAAAGAACACATGGTAGCTAGGAAAAGGTTCAGACCTTTGTACAAAATTTTTGTACAGTGGAACCTATAGGTTTTCCGAGTAGCAATCAACAGTGACCTTCTTAGTGACTTTCTTGGACTTCTTAGAAGTCTTAGTCACGTTTGTTGTTGTAAAAATACTTCTAGGGATAACTTCCCTTGTATTTTACTTCCCTTTGTTCCGACAATGATGCTCCTCCAATAGATTTGACTCGACTTGTGGAGGTGGAAGCTTCTTCATCCTCTTCTTCTCTTGACCCGGATGTAGAGACTTCTTTTTCTCCTTGAACCGGTGTCAACGAAAATCGCTCCCCCTCAATCCTAGAGGTGGAGGCTTCATCATCTTCATCTTGTACATGGAACAAAGAGTATGCTCCCTCTTTGCTCTTTTCATTACATTCCTTTGAAGATGAGGCTTCTTGGACTTCTTCTTTGAAAGTTGAGCATCTCTCAACTTCGGAGTCCACTTCCTCTTAATCTTGACCCACGGAGTCGCCCTCTTTGAATTTTTCTTGAATTGGTATAGTGGAGGGGATCTCATGAATCGTTGCCAATTTGCTCCAAAGCTCCTTGGCATCTTTGAATTCTCCGACTTGAGCCAAAATATTGCTTGACAATAAATTGACCAATAGCTTGGTTACTTTGTCATTTGCCTCATTCTTTTGAATTTGCTCTTGGCTCCACTTGCTCCTCTTGAGAGATTTTCCCTTTGAATTTGTTGGAGCCTCAAAACCTTCCATGAGAGCAAACCATTCCTCTATCTCCACCATCAAAAAAATTTTGATCCTTGATCTCCAAAGATCGAAGCTCATCATTGTGAATTGTGGAGGCACCCTTGTATCGAATCCAAGTCCATCTTAGAATTCCATCTTGAAGTTGAGCTTCTTGAATTCTTTGACTTTGACAAATTTTCTCCAACTTCTTCATCCTCAAGCTTTGTTGCCCCTTCCGGCGATGATTCCTGTGAAGAACGACCACGCTCTGATACCACTTGTTAGAACCGAAATGTAGCTAGAGAGGGGTGAATAGCTCGTCGCGATAGTCGTGCTCGTCGTTACTCGCTTCTTGTGATGAAATGCAGCGGAAAATACAAAGAAACAAACACACAACGCTAACACTAGGGATTTACTTGGTATCCACCTCAAGAAGAGGTGACTAGTCCAAGGATCTACACACTCACGCACCCTCCACTAATAAAATACTCCTTTACGGTAACTACTGAAGGCGGAGAAGCCCTACAAGCTCAAAGTACAAGAAGAAAGGGAAGGGAAATACAATACAAGCAAAAGCTTACAGGATATGCACAAGAAACCCTAACCCTAGCTTCTTCCTCGCCTCTTGACTTTGGCGTGCACCAGCACAAGCCTCCAAGAACCTTCAAGATCTGGCATGAGAGCTGTGGAGAAGTGGCTGTGAAGTTGCTATTTAGAAAGAATCGAAGCCGTGGAAGAACTGCCGAGAGAATCGCTCGCCCACGGCTAAATACGACGCCAACGGTCAAATCTCAATCGATTGGATTGCTCCCAATCGATTGGGGAGACTTTGGATCGATCGGTCGATCGATCCAGAGTGCCTCTGTGCTCCTGAAAATCGCCTAGATCGATCGACCGATCGATCCAGGGCTTATCGCGTAAAATCACACCTCCAAATCGATCGCCCGATCGATTGGAGGCTCCTAATCGATCGGCCGATCGATTGGGAGGCTCTCTGTTCGCGCGACCCTTCTCCCCAATCGATCCACTGATCGATTGAAGGAGGCTTGTCGTGGGGACTCACCCAATCGATCAGCCGATCGATTGAGCATGAGCCAATCGATCGGCTGATCGATCTAGCTCATGGTTTTTCGCCCAAAACTAAGTCCAAAGTCCCCCAAACCAACATCCGGTCAACCATGACCTGTTGGTACATCATGCCTAGCATCCGGTCTCCCTTGACCTGCCAGGACTCCCTTACCAAGTGTCCGGTCAATCCCTTTGACCCACTTGGACTTCCACCAGATGTCTGGTCAACCTTGACCCATCTGGATTTCCTCGTGCCAAGTATCCAGTCAATCCCTTTGACCTACTTGGTCTTTCCAACACCAGACGTCCGATCAACCTTGATCCATCTGGATTTCCTGTGCTTGGCTTCACTCACCAGGACTTTTCTTCTACCTAGCTTCACTCACTAGGACTTCTCCTCTGCCTGGCTTCACTCACCAGGACTTTCCTTACTGCCTAGCTTCACTCACCAGGACTTTCACCTAGCTTCACTCACTAGGATTTCCCAACTGCCTAACCTCCCAATTAGGACTTTCACCTAGCTTCACTCACCAGGATTTTCCAATCAAGTATCCAGTCAACCTCGACCTACTTGACTCTTCTTCACAATCTCCCCACATGAACAATTGCACCTGCAATCTCCATGTATCAAATATCGAAACTCAAATATCAAGACTCAAGCTTGAACCAATTCAAGCTCAGTCAACCAGGTCAACCTTGACCTAGGGAATATTGCACCAACATTATATGGTGTGTTGTTGATTATAAAAGGAAACTGTGTCCTATTTATTTAGGTTGATGATGTCCCCTTGAGGAGCTCATAAGGATTATCATGTAAACCCTGCAGGTGGACCTAGTCCAACATGATAATAAAGTTGAGTGGTACTACTCTTGGAGTCAGATGTTAATTAAGTGAGTTGTCAGTAACTCATTTAATTAACGGGCATACGATATCTTAAACACTGGGAGATTAACGCACTCATGATAAGTAGAAACTCATATTGTAATATGGGATAGGTGCACTAGTTCAATAATGACCCTTTAATGGTAAGAGTTATTATTGATGAACTTGAGTTGGGTGTTCGGGTCGAACACAGGAAGCTCAAGTCCATCAGAAGGTCAAAACCAATTCCTCCTCTCGGTCCCTGTTGTAGCTTCTATAAAGGCTCGCATCCACCCATTTTCGTTTTACTTCCAACCTAAGAAAAGGGTCGGTCACATCCTTGCTTGGTGCCCAGGCATGGGGTCGGCCAAGCCTTGCTTGTTACCCAAGCATGGGGTCGGCCAAGCCTTGCTTGGTGCCCAAGCAAGGGGTCGGCCATAATAAAAGAAAAAAGAAAGAAAAAAGGAGAGACTTTTTCTCTCAACAGAATTCTAAAAAAATCTGTTAATTTTTCTCCTTTTTTTTTGGAGCCAAGGATTATAAAAGGAGAGGAGGTTGTGCCACAAAAAAATAAGTGCTAAGTTTTTCTCCACAACCAAAACCCTCTCCTTTTCTTTCCTCTAGGGTCGGCACCCAAAACCCCTCCCTTTCTTTCCTCTAGGGTCGGGGCCCCATCCCTTTCTTCCCTCTAGGGCCACACTGATAACCATGATTTGGCTATGTTATTTTGAATCATAATGCATATTTTTATTGGTCTTTTCATAGTCTTATCTCACATTTTACATTATATTTCATGATTGCATTTGATTTTGGACTTAATTCCAAATTAGCTTTATTCCATGGTATTTGATGCTAATATTTGTTTATTATTTTGTAGGCATCAAAAGGGTCATGGACCCGATCAAATTAGACCGCATTTGGGTTTAAATCAAGGGTTTAATGAGGCGATTACACCTTGGAGCTATTTGGACCGTTCATCTACAATCAAGCAGATATGAGCCATCCGTCAAGAATCTGGTCCATCCGACCTAATGAGGAGTAGATCCAGTCCATTGATGAAGATCCGGAAGTTTTGATTCAGATTCGAGATGATCCAACCGTTGATCGAGCCCAAATCAATCTGGACCGTCCGATCAGATGAGGAGAGGTTTAAAACGTTTGAGAAGCTACAGTGCTTCCTTGGACTCGGCTCACGATTTCTTCACTGTTCCTACTTCTTCTCCGCCGCGACGCCGAGTTTCCCATTCCTCATTTCCAGATCCGGCGAGCAACTTTCTTCAACGACAGCTATCCTAAGCTACTGGCGTTCATCTTCCGGCGATCAGAGAAGTGCTAGAGGGAGGTTTCTCGGCATGGCTTGATTCTGCTTCACCGCGCGTTCTTGATCCGGGGAGGTTTCCGATCAGCGAACTCCGTACCCAACTGAGCTCAGAGGGAGGTTTCTTTGAGTCTCAGATCTCATTCCGACTTCCATTCCATAGCACAACTTGGATGAATTGGCCATTTGATCTGGTTTGCACAATCACAGATTCATCCTCTGTTTTCTTCGGTTGATGAGAATATCAGAAGATTGGGAGTTAGAGGGGAGGTTTCCGAAGACTATGAGCACCTACTGGTAATAGCTGGAGGTAGATTTTAGCTGTTGGGTGCTTGAGGGGAGGTTTCCGATAGCATATTTGTTTTTCAGCAGATTGGAGAGAATTGGTTTCGATTTTGGGATGTGGAATGATTAGGGTTTAGGTTTCTTTGCTTTTGTCTTTGAATTGTCACAAAATTGCTCAGATCTGAAGATCTGATAGATAGATTGCATTTTATTCTTGTTTGCATTTTTTTTACTTTAGTTCATGTTTGAGTTTTTGTAATTCCAGTTTCAATTTCTGTTTGCAACCCCGACCTTGATGAACTTTTGCAATTGATTTCTTTTCGGTTTAGACTTTATAAAATTGTTTACAGTTACTATGTAAGTTTTAGGTAATTTAGTTAGCAATTTAGTGATTAAGACAATCAATCTTTGAGGCTATGAACTTGTTTAGTGTTGGAAGCTTAATCTGATGTTTGGATTGTTTACCTCTATTCTTTGTTATTGAGAATGAATTTCTTGAGATTAATTGTTGATTGTGATTGAGTATAGAAGATTTGGTGATAGAGTTGAGTTTTAACTTTGAATGTGATGGTGATGGAATGTTAGGTTCGGTTCTTGAAATTGCAATAAGATTTTGAATGTAACGTGGTTAGATGAAAATGAACTTTCTTTGATGATATTCTTGGCCTAGTTGAAATTAGATTTTGATGGGAATCAATTCTAGAACACTCTCACACACTTCCTAGTTATCCTTGGAAAAAAATACGACTTGGGACTCATTACTACAACACTTGTTTTAATTTTAATGAGTTTCAATTTTAATTAATTTGGAGCGCCTTGTGACATGCAAAATGGCTTACACCAAATTTTGGCGCCGTTGCCGGGGAACTAACTAGCAATGTGTGTTTATTTTAGATTGATCATTGATTGATTTTATTTGTTAGCATGTTGATTGATTTGATTGCTTATTTCTCTTTTGTATTTTCATGTTGGGTTGTTCTTGAATTATTAATTGCTTTTACTGTTCATGTTTTCATGAGATTGAAACTTTATGCTCTAGAGTCTTCTAATCTTGATTTTTAGTGTTGTAGTGAAGAATAGGAGATTTCTTTAGCATGGATCCATATTTTCAGAATTTTGGAGGTGGAATGGAGAGGTATGAAAATGCACAAGGACAATTTATTGAGTCATATCCAGCTTACCAGAGTTCATATGGATTTCAAGAAGTTTCAACAAATTCTTTGCAATATTCTTTTCAACAAAATGAACCTCAAATGGATGAGACAACATGGAAACTCAGAGAGATCATGCAACAAATGAGTGAGCAACAAGAGCAATAATTTTCAAGGATACAGAACCTACAGAGTCAGATAGATCAAATTGCATCAACCATCAATCAGCTGAAAGCACAAAACTCCAGTGAAGAGATAGGAAGTAGTGATTCTGTCAGGCCTGACCCTACTTCCATTAATTCACATGATTTTTCTAGTATTTTTTGTGATGATTATGTAATTATGCAAATTTATGATCCTACTGATATTGTTGTTGAAGATGTTGTTAGTGATTCAGGTTCTGAACATATTTTTGAAGATGATTTAAGTGAAGGGGATTGCTTACTGGAAGCATTGCCTCAAGAATCACCAATAATTGAAGATGCAAGTGTAGGGCCTTGTGCTATGGAGCCAAGCACCCAAGAATCACTACATGAGAATGAACATTCAATAGAACCAAAGCTTGAGCATTTAAATGATGAAAAGGAGGTAATAATCACTACTCCAAGTACCTTTTAAAATGACAAGGTGAGTATTATTTGTGATTCATCAGAAAATTTAATAGAGGTACCGTTCATTGATTTCATTAGTTGTGATTCATTTCTTGCTAAATTTTCTACCCACACTAATATTCTCCTGTCTTCTTTTTACCCCACATGCGTGTGGGAGACGTTTTCTTTGATTGGTGTTGGAGGAGAACATAAGCTTCCGGAGTGGATGCTTACACTGAATCGCCTTAGACCTCCAGAGAGAATTTACAATGGAAAAAGGGTCAATAAAAAGAAGTTAATCGCAAACAAAAGTACTCCACTACCGGCATGGATTATTCTTCTCAATCTTCTTCGACCACCGGAATTAAAGGGGAGTTGGTTCTAATTTCACTTTCTTTTGCATTTTAATTCAAGCTTTGTTAATAAATTCTTGCTTCACACGTTTTCTTAGTTTCATTTTCTTATACTTGTATTTTGCTTGCACATTTACTTCCATACTTTGCATTTTTGTTTAGTATATAGCATGTCATTTGAATAAAAGTCTCCATGGGAATTTTCTATGTAATATTTTTAAGATGGTAAAAGTTTCTTAAATTTGATCATCAACTTCAGGTCATTTTACATGATTGGATGCTTTTCTTACATGATATTGGTTAATTTGGTGGTGGATTTCAATTTGATTAATTGAGCTTGATTGCATGAAAATTACCTAGAAAGGACCACTTTAAGCCTATACACTATTTTATCTTTGTGTGGCATGTACTCATAACAATTGAAACTCTAGAACTTGCTTAGTTTCTTTTCAAAGTCACAATATCATAAGTATGCATGGAAATTGAGGATTTTGTCAATTTTGTTCCTCATACTTTCCAATTCCTTTCCTCATAATTTTCTTGAAACATTCTCATCTAGCATTCTAAATCTTAATTCTCTTTGCTTATCATATTTCTTTTATTTCATTGAGAGTTTGGATGAATTGCTTGATGAGTAAGGATGTCCAAGATTTTAAGTGTGGGGGGAAGGAACATCTCTGAATTTGAAATGGCAGAAATGGATCAAGATTTGGAAAATGTTTGAGCAAGGGCTAATTTTAGGAGGAGTTTATGGTGCAAAATTCTGAAAATTCGTTTGTGAAAGAATGGCTCTAATGTTCTATGCTAAATGTGTCCATTTCTTGAGTTTTATCATGTCAAGAACAAGTTACACTTGCTTCGGATTTAGAGACTTGATACTATGTTGATACATTTTAAGCTATAGGAGACATTTGTTGGAAGAAGTTGTTGATGTGCTATATTCTGAAGAAATGAGAATGAAACTGAAATTGTAAATTGCAGAATTGTTACACGACAGGAATTCAGAATGAATTTACAGTGATCATTGCAAGAAATTTGCAGGGACATAGAATGAAGAAACAGGGAGATTTTAGTAGCTACTGAAATTTGATTTATTGGACCAGAATTAGAAATTTAATTGGTGGTTATTTCCCCTAATGAAGCACTTGAAGTTAGCAACATTTAATCAGAAAAGAAGATCAAGGGTAGAAGCTGAAATCTGTTTAATATTTATAAATTTCGTTTCAGTTGTTAACATATGTGCAATGGATGTGACTTTCAAGAGGATGAGGAAATTAATGGCAACATTATTGCATGTACCTTTAATAGATTCAGAATCTAAACTTTGATGTGTTCTATTATATGGAAAAGTTGGAAACTCTATATTCTGGAATTGGGAGTTTTGTTAAGAATTGTTCCGTGTTCTTGTTGTACTGTTGCTGAAGAAGAGTATCAGATATTTTAATGTTAGTTTTATTCTAAACTGAAATGGCAGGAAATGCAGAATTTATATCAGATTGGTAGAAAGTTGCTGATATTGTCAGAGGTTGGAATTCATTGCTGTAATCAATGGAGTTTTTACTAGTATGATGGATTTAATTCTGGAGAACATCTACTCATTTTCTGAAATGCTGAATTTGTGTCCTGTTAAGCTGAATTCTCTATGATACCACCTGCATCTACCTGAATTTAAAGTTTATGAAACATTATCCAGAGAATTCTGAAATGGAAAAAAAAAATCTTTAAGTGAAAGATATCTAAGTGACACCTAAATCCTCTTTAAGTTTTCCTGAAACAACCGCCATTGGAAGCTGCAGAAACGGAAAAAAATTATAGCAAGTGTGTGCCAAGTTCTTCTTGTGATTATTTATTTGAAATTGGCAATTCAGAAGTTTGTTCATTGCTGGAATTCTGGAGCTAGAACAACAAAACAGAAAATCTACAGAATGGAAGACAGAAATTAAAAGATGTGGCTGCTGGGATACTGAATTGAATCTGTTGAAGAGAAACTTGAAATGAAATTATATTTGGTGCAAAATCCACAATTTAGCTCTGAATATCAGCAGATTTTCAGTTAATATGCAGCAATGAGGAAACAATTTAGCTCTGTAAATTGCAGCAATGAGGAAATATGTAGAAATGAAGGCAGAAGTGTTGGATTTCAGTTTGTGAGGTGATACTTCATTCAAAGATTGTAATCTAAACTTGAAGACAGTGAGGTAGAATCTTAAGAAGCAAGATGAAAGGAGTATTGAAGTTTTTGTGACTAAACAGTGGCAAATTGATATAAAGTTAAAGTTCAAGCTAAATTTTTTGTGTCATTGCAGCAAAAGAGGTTAAGTCTTACTACAGGTCAAGTTCAGAAGTTGGAAGCTGATTACTGCAATCAGTTAACAGATTAGGAGCTGAAAATTTCTGACTTTTGAAATCTGGAATTGACAATGCAGGTGGATACTTAATGCTGGGAATTGATGATTGCTGTTAATGAAATATGAGCCATGTTCAGTTCTGGAAATTCCAATTTCAGAATCAGTGATTTCTGGAATTTTTTGTACTTGAACTGTACATTAAAAGTGCTGAAATAAGGAATGTATAAGTGACCTAGTGCTGAATTTGAAATCTGTATCCAACTGTACAATGTGAAGGTATTTCAATAGAGAAATTAAGATTAGTTCAACACTGAAGTGTGCAGCTAAAAATGGAGTTTGTATTCTGATTTCAAGGAAGTGCAGTGCAGTTCCAGAGAAATCTGCATGTTTTGTGAAGAATTGCAAAGACTACTGATCTTGGAATGTTAGTTGAGTGCTAAGTATAAGTGATGATTGCTACCAATTGTGAGATTTTATTGCTAACAACTCCTCCTTCTAACTTAGCTCCTGTAAAGGCCAACAGGATTCTAATTTCAGATTTCCATAAACAACTCAGATCAGCTTTCAAGAAAGCAAACTGATCAGCAAGCATCTCTGAGATTCCTTAGCTGATGTTAAGAGTATTATTGGAGAGGAGGAGTGTCAAGTGTTTCAAAAATCAGAGATTTAAAGAAAAAAAAATGAATGAAAAGAAAACCTGGGAATATAAGAAGTTCTGGATGATAACTGTAGTGTGCCAAGTTTTGATTACAAACCGATTTTTCTAATACCACTTGTTGTTCAACTTGTTCAACACTTGATCATGATTTGAGAATGCAAAAATGATGGATGTTGAGTTTGGGAACTCAGATCTGAACCAGAATTTTAGAAAGCAACTTAAATTCTGAAATTTGTGTTGGTAAGATTCCTGGAGTTTAAATTCAGAAATTGTAAAAGAAAATAAGTCCATCTCAAAGACTTTCTAGTTGACTCATGATAGCTTTTGTACCTAGTGTATTTCATTTACGTGTGAAGGTGCCAGGTCACATTCCCTCCCCAGCTGATGTGTATTTGATTCCTGATACTGGCTTGTAATAGTAGTGGTCTTTGATACTTTATTTTCCTCCTGCAATGTGAAGATGTTTATTAAGTCCCTTCGTTTGTATTGTTCCTGGTTTTACATTAGATATCTCTGATTCAAGTGTGGAGTCTGAATTCTTCAGAATCTGACAGGTCCTTAGCTTCTCTAAATTCCTAGTTCTGAATTCTGAAAAAATTGGAATCTGTGGAGTTTCAATCCTGCAAGATTCTGCTGGACTTAAGTCTTTAACTGAACTCAAGCTTTGATTATTTCATTGTCAACTAATCTGATTGATCTTGATGAGTTTTCTTGTTCGAGATGGATTGAATTTGTGCCCAGAATTGTGCCTAGCTTTGTATTATGTCTTCTATGACAACAACTCTAGCGTCATTGAAACTTAATTTTGGATATGTTTTGCAATTCAAATCTGTAGAGGATAGGAATATGAAAACAAAGTTGTAGAGTGGTTGAAGATTTTGCTGGAAATTGAATAGAGAGTTTGAAGTTGTGGAATTTTGGTGACTACCCTCAGTTTACTTGGAGAACTTGAGGAGTCAAATACTTTTGGTTTGGTGGAAGGTTGTTTGAAATAGATACCATCTGGTTTAAAAGTGCAGTTTTGGCATGCTGTAAAATATTCTGTGATCAAGATTGTTGTAGCTGAGCAATGAAGCTAATGTTCATGAGTATAGGGCAAAAGAGGTTAATGGCAGGAAATGTTCAGATTGACACAGAATAGAAGAAAAAGAAAAAATCCTGCAGCAGGAAAGGAATTAACCAGTGGTTGAAGTGTGTCAAGTAATTGGAAATCATGATTTGTTGCATTGCCCGAGACGGCCAAGATTTTAAGTGTGGAGGAGGAAGCTCTTCTTAATAAGGTGATTCAAGTTTGTTTTAGTTTCAAAATGCTAGAATTGAAGTGTGAAAGCTGAAAGTGAAGAGAAAAAACATAAAAAAAAAAACAGTGAAAGAAAAAGAAATATGGCAAGTAATAGTGTATCAAGTGTGGAGGAAGAGTATCAAGAATTTTGGATTGCCATCGAATTGAAGGGGAGGTTAGCTTAGTATTTTGAATTGATAAAAACAAATGGTATTCATTTCTTTTCACATCAAAATGGTCAATTCATCAAGTATATTCCTCCAATACTCTCATCTTCTCATTTTCTTCATTAATGCCTTTTCTTTTGCTACTACATTCATTTCAATTGCTCTTTTTGCTTTCATTTTAATTCTTCATGATTAAATCCTTTTGATTCATATATGCTATGTTTATAGTGGTGGAGAATTATGAAATAAGCAAGCTTATGGTAGTGAAATATTGTGAGTGACATTGAGTGAAATCCATCAATACATGTTTTGAGTGTGAGGGCTAGAATAGGTGCATACCTTGTGAGATTGCAACTTGCTTAATTTTTCAATTGGATTGAAACTACCATACCTACTGATTATTGTTTGGAGTGTATTCATGAATGTTTGTGATCTTTAAGATGATCTTGGTTTAATTCTTTTTACTATCTTCTAGGTATTGCTAGGGAATTTGTATGGAGATGATTTTAGGTTTTATTGACTTGTACGGGACGTCCAAGGCTAAGTGTGGGGGATTTGATAACCATGATTTGGCTATGTTATTTTGAATCATAATGCATATTTTTATTGGTCTTTTCATAGTCTTATCTCACATTTTACATTGTATTTCATGATTGCATTTGATTTTGGACTTAATTGTAAATTAGCTTATTTTCATGGTATTTGATGCTAATATTTGTTTATTATTTTGTAGGCATCAAAAGGGTCATGGAACCGATCAAATTAGACCACATTTGGCTTTAAATCAAGGGTTTAATGAGGCGATTACACCTTGGAGCTATTTGGACCGTTCATCTACAATCAAGCAGATATGAGCCATCCGTCAAGAATCTGGTCCATCCGACCTTTTGAGGAGCAGATCCAGTCCATTGATAAAGATCCAAAAGTTTTGATTCAGATCCGAGATGATCCAACCATTGATCGAGCCCAAATCAATCTGGACCGTCCGATCAGATGAGGAGAGGTTTAAAACGTTTGACACGCTACAGTGCTTCCTTGGACTCGACTCGCGATTTCTTCACTGTTCTTGCTTCTTCTCCACCACGACGCCGAGTTTCCCATTCCTCATTTCCAGATCCGGCGAGCAACTTTCTTCAACGACAGCTATCCTAAGCTACTGGCGTTCATCTTCCGGCGATCAGAGAAGTGCTAGAGGGAGGTTTCTCGGCATGGCTTGATTCTGCTTCACCGCGCGTTCTTGATCCGGGGAGGTTTCCGATCAGCGAACTCCGTACCCAACTGAGCTCAGAGGGAGGTTTCTTTGAGTCTCAGATCTCATTCCGACTTCCATTCCATAGCACAACTTGGATGAATTGGCCATTTGATCTGGTTTGCACAATCACAGATTCATCCTCTGTTTTCTTCGGTTGATGAGAATATCAGAAGATTGGGAGTTAGAGGGGAGGTTTCCGAAGACTATGAGCACCTACTAGTAATAGCTGGAGGTAGATTTTAGCTGTTGGGTGCTTGAGGGGAGGTTTCCGATAGCATATTTGTTTTTCAGCAGATTGGAGAGAATTGGTTTCGGTTTTGGGATGTGGAATGATTAGGGTTTAGGTTTCTTTGATTTTGTCTTTGAATTGTCACAAAATTGCTCAGATCTGAAGATATGATAGATAGATTGCATTTTATTCTTGTCTGCATTTTTTTTACTTTAGTTCTTGTTTGAGTTTTTGTAATTCCAGTTTCAATTTCTGTTTGCAACCCCGACCTTGATGAACTTTTGCAATTGATTTCTTTTCGATTTAGACTTTATAAAATTGTTTACAATTAGTATGTAAGTTTTAGGTAATTTAGTTAGCAATTTAGTGATTAAGACAATCAATCTTTGAGGCTATGAACTTATTTAGTGTTGGAAGCTTAATCTGATGTTTGGATTGTTTACCTCTATTCTTTGTTATTGAGAATGAATTTCTTGAGATTAATTGTTGATTGTGATTGAGTATAGAAGATTTGGTGATAGAGTTGAGTTTTAACTTTGAATGTGATGGTGATGGAATGTTAGGTTCGGTTCTTGAAATTGCAATAAGATTTTGAATGTAACGTGGTTAGATGAAAATGAACTTTCTTTGATGCTATTCTTGGCCTAGTTGAAATTAGATTTTGATGGGAATCAATTCTAGAACACTCTCACACACTTACTAGTTATCCTTGGAAAAAAATATGACTTTGGACTCGTTACTACAACACTTGTTTTAATTTTTATGAGTTTCAATTTTAATTAATTTGGAGCGCCTTGTGATATGCAAAATAGCTTACACCAAATTTTGGCGCCTGTTGTAGCTTCTATAAAGGCTCGCATCCACCCATTTTCGTTTTACTTCCTACCTAAGAAAAGGGTGGGTCACATCCTTGCTTGGTGCCCAGGCAAGGGGTCGGCCAAGCCTTGCTTGTTACCCAAGCATGGGGTCGGCCAAGCCTTGCTTGGTGCCCAAGCAAGGGGTCGGCCATAATAAAAGAAAAAAGGAGAGATTTTTTCTCTCAACATAATTCTAAAAAAATCTGTTAATTTTTCTCCTTTTTTTTTGGAGCCAAGGATTATGCCACCGGATCCGTGCGAAGAGTATAGAACAAAAATTTACATGTATGAGTTTACTAACTAGATCTACACTTAGATCTACATGTTTAGAATGTTACCCTTATTGCGTGCCCTTTTGCAAATCCCGCTCGTCCAAGGTACGCCGGATCTCGAGTGTGTTCAAAAGTACACACCTCTAGTAGTATCCACACGAACAAGAAATGTTCTTTAACACTCAAGGATGGAGAAGAGAACACCACAAGTGTGCTAGCACTTCTTGATGCTCTCGGATAGGATTGGAAGATGAAGAAAGGAAAAGAAGAGAACACACTCCTCTAAAAACTCTATGTGACTTTCACTAACCTTTCTTCTTGGATTAGATTCACTCTCCTTTCTTCTCCCTTGCTTGAAACCCACGACCAAGAGAAGAGAAGGAGCAAAAAGAGAGCTTGAGGAAGAAGATGATGTGAATGTGAGTGAATGAAAAATTCATTCTCATTCAAAACCAAAAAGGTAACCCCCATTCTCAATAAATGTGGCCATTAAAGAGAATAGATTTGTAACCCCCATGAGGTGGCACACTTTGATGATGTGGCACATCATCATTAGTCCTCCTAATGCCAAATCACTAATGATGTGGCAAATAGTCAAGTCAAACTTGACTCTTCCTCTTCCTCTCAAGTCAAGTCAAACTTGACTTAATCTCTCTCATGGTTGATCTAATCCAACCATTTAATTCAAGCCAATTTAATATAATGAATCTAATTCATTTAATTAAATTGATTCAATGAATCATAATCTAAATTAGACTCATTGAACACATGAATTAACTTGAGTCCAACTCAATTAGCCCAATTAGGATTACTCTTAATCCAATTTGATTCATCACATGACTCTAATCCTCTTGGTTCATCATATGAACCTAATCTCCATCCACTTGTTCTTTGTGTGTGACCCAATAAGTTCTTGTAACGTTGGCAATGCTCCTAAACCCATTTAGGACCATAAGTAATGAGCGGTATCTAGCAATACATCATTACTACCCAAGTTATAAGAATGTTGAGATCCAACATCACCTTGTGACTACTAATTGTGACTCCTCACAATATATGACAAGTGTCCTTCTATCCAAGACATCTAGATTGATCAATGTGATGCATAGACCGTGTCGTCCTCTAATCAATCTAAATCTTGAACTCCAAGTAGACTCACTAAAACAAATGAGCTCAATATCTCATATTGACTCATTTGGGCATGGTCATGTACTTCGTGGTCTCACTCTATCAAGAATACCGATAACTCTCCCGTCATATAGGAGGGATAGATCACATCTACATCACTCACATCCCTCTTCATAATTAGTTACATACCCAGTAATCGCCTTTATAGTCCACCCAGTTACGGGTGACGTTTGACGAAACCAAAGTACATAACTCCTTATGTAGGGATCCATGGTGACTTAAGGTCCAAAGACTAGTAGTCATACTAATAGCCACATGAGAAAGTATATGACACTCATATAACGATCCATGATACTTTCTCATGGAGTGTCATTCAGTATACATTCTCTAATGCATATCCATGTGTCAACTTAATATCTCTATATCCATGACTTGTGAGATCAAGTCATCGAGTTGACCTACATGCTAGTCTTATTGCATTAACATTGCCCATGAATGTTAATACTCGACTAGGAATAATTAAGAGTAGTGTTCCCTATATCATCTCACTATAAGTTCAGCTAACCGATTGATATAAGTAAGAACCTTCTACTCAAGGACGTTATTATACTTAGTTTATTTGGCACCACTACAAATAAGTATATTAACCAAAAAACCAAATGTCTTTATTTATATAGAATATGATACAACAAGTCCATAATACAATCATCAAATGATTGGCTCTAGGGCTCTAGCTAACAATCTCCCACTAGCACTAGTGTCAATCAGTGTAGGCTCTAAGCCCCAATGACCTAATGTGACCTTCATGCTTCCTCTGTGCCAAAGCCTTGGTCAAGGGATCTGCGATGTTAGCCTCTGTGGGTACTCTGCAAATCTTCACATCTCCTCTCTCGATAATCTCTCGAATGAGATGGAAGCGTCGTAGTATGTGTTTGGTCCGCTGGTGTGAGCGAGGTTCCTTCGCCTGTGCTATAGCTCCATTGTTGTCACAATAGAGCTCAATAGGGTCAGTAATGCTAGGAACCACCCCAAGTTCAGTGACGAACTTGCGAATCCAAACTGCCTCCTTTGCTGCCTCTGATGCAGCAATATACTCGGCCTCTGTCGTAGAATTAGCTACTATGTCCTGCTTCGAACTCTTCCAGTTCACAGCACCACCATTTATGCAAAACACGAACACTGACTGCGATCGACAATCATCCTGGTCGGTCTGGAAGCTAGCATCACTGTAACCCTTTACAGCTAGCTCATCATCGCCTCCATATATCAAGAAATATTCTTTAGTTCTTCTTAAGTACTTAAGAATATTCTTGACCGCTATCCAGTGACTTTCACCTGGATCTGACTGATATCTGCTCGCCATGCTCAAAGCATACGAAACATCAGGTCGAGTACATAGCATGGCGTACATGATAGATCCTATGGCTGAAACATAAGGGATCTGATCCATGCGGTCTCTCTCCTCTCTAGAAGAGGGACCTTGAGTCTTCGAAAGACTCACGCCATGTGACATCGGCAGAAACCCCTTCTTGGAGTTCTGCATGGCAAACCGAAGGAGTACCTTGTCAATATATATACTCTGACTTAAGCCAAGCAATCTCTTAGATCTATCTCTATAGATCTGTATCCCTAGAATGCGGGATGCCTCACCTAAGTCCTTCATTAAGAAGTAACTCCCTAGCCAGGTCTTGACAAACTGAAGCATAGGGATGTCCTTCCCAATGAGTAGTATGTCATCCACATACAATATGAGGAAGACAATTATATCCCCTACAACCTTCTTGTAGACACAAGGCTCATCTTCGTTCTTGATGAAACCAAACTATTTGATTACATCATTGAATCGAAGATTCCAGCTCCGAGAAGTTTGCTTTAGTCCATAAATGGACCTATGCAGCTTGCATACTCTGCTAGTATGCTGTGGATCTACAAAACCCTCAGGTTGTGTCATGTACACATCCTCGAGCAGGTTTCCATTCAGAAACACGGTTTTGACATCCATCTGCCATATCTCATAGTCATGGTAAGCTGCAATAGCAAGCATGATCCGAATAGACTTAAACATCGCTACTGGAGAAAAGGTTTCATCATAGTCAATACCATGAATCTGCTTGAAACCTTTAGCTACCAAGCGACCCTTATAGATAAGTCCATCCATGTCAGTCTTTCTCTTAAAGACCCACTTACACCCAATGGGTTTTTCCCCTTCAGGTGGATCAACCAAAGTCCATACTTGGTTGGTGTACATGGATTCCATTTCGGATCTCATGGCCTCTAACCATTTCTCGGAATCTGGTCTCATCACAGCTTCATGATAGGTGGTAGGCTCATCATCTATGATCACAACGTCATCATGGTCAGACAAGAGAAATAAGTATCTCTCAGGCTGACGACGTATCCTATCAGACCTGCGAAGAGGTATGTCTAGTTGAACTGGTTGTTGTTCCTCAACTCCTTGTGGAACAACATCATCCACAACACTTTGTGGTTCCAGTTCAACTTCCATCGAGGCTTCAGTGCTATCGTTCGCATCTTGAACTTCTTCAAGATCGAATGTGCTCCCACTAGTCTTTCTAGAAACAAAGTCTCTTTCTCGAAAGACCCCAGTCTTTGCCACAACTACCTTGTGTTGACTGGGAATGTAGAAGTAATATCCCTTAGTTTCCTTGGGATATCCAATAAAGTAGCACTTGTCGGATTTGGGTCCTAATTTGTCTGAGACTTGACGTCTAACGTAAGCCTCACAACCCCAAATCCTCATGAAAGACACCTGGGCATCTCTCCCAGTCCATATCATATATGGTGTCTTTATCACGGCCTTTGATGGAACTCGGTTGAGTATAAAAGCTGCCGTGTCTAGAGCATAGCCCCAAAGGTATGTCGGAAGATCTGTGTGACTCATCATACATCGTACCATATCTAATAGGGTACGATTCCTCCTTTCGGATACACCATTCCACTATGGTGTTCCAGGAGGAGTGAGTTGGGATAGAATCTCACACTCAGCTAGGTAGTCACGAAACTCATGGCTAAGGTATTCTCTGTTGGTGCAACCTTAGGTCAAGGTTGACCTGGTTGACCCGACTCGAGTTGACCTGACTCGAGTTGTATTTTGATGTTTGACAAAACCAGAAGAGTTGTATTTTGATGGGAGAGTATTGGTGCAACCTTATGGTCAAGGTTGACCTGGTTGACCCGAGGTGAATTGACCTGCGTGGGAAAAGTCCAAGCAGGGAGCTTGGCATGGGAAAAGTCCAAGCAGGGAGTTTGGCATGGTGAAAAGTCCAAGCAGGGAGCTTGGCACGGGAAAAGTCCAAGTATGGAGACTTAGCACGGTGAAAATCCTAGTGAGTGAAGCTAGGTGAAAGGGAAAGTCCTGGTGAGTGAAGCCAGGCAGTGGGAAAGTCCTGGTGAGTGAAACCGGGCAGATTGGAAATCCTGGTGAGTGAAGCCAGGTGAAAACCCTAGTGAGTGAAGCTAGGTGAAAGTCCTGGTGAGTGAAGCCGGGCAAGGGAAAATCCAGATGGATCAAGGATGATCGGACATCTGGTGTTGAGAAGGTCAAGTAGGTCAAGGGAGTGACCGGATACTTGACACGAAGAGAAAAGTCCAAGTGAGTCAAAAGGATTGACCGGACACTTGGTGGGGAGTCTTAGCAGGTCAAGGGAGTGACCGGATGCTAAGCATGATGTACCAACAGGTCAAGGTTGACCGGATGTTGGTTTGGGAGACTTGGGACTTGGTTTGGGTAAAAACCAAGCTCTGGATCGGTCTGCAGACCGATCCAGTGATACGTTTGTGTATCTGATCGGTCTGGTGACCAATCAGATAACAAACAGAAGGAGATCATGGTTCTGTGGGCTTACTGATCGGTCTGGGGACCGATCAGCATGGAGCCTGATCGGTCCCCGGGACCGATCAGGGACGCTACCACCTGAGGTGGGATCGGTCAAGGGACCGATCAGATTCCACACAGAGAGTTGGGCAACTCTCTGGGAAGCCTTCTGATCGGTCTGGGGACCGATCAGCACAGGTCCTGATTGGTCCCCACGACCGATCAGGCAAGGCCCAGACCGATCAGGGTGAAGCCTGATCGGTCTGGATCTAGCCGTTGTGAGTAACAACGGCTAGGTTCTGCGTCTTCTGTCTTCGTTGCAGGTTCTTCGCAGGCACAGGTAATATAAAGAGGTCGAGGACTACAGGGCTGGTTCGCTCTTCTTCCTCTCCTTCTTCAAGCTTGCTGCTGCTTGCGATCTGAGCTTGGTTTGAGCTCTCCCCAGTAAGCTTCGTGTGAGCTTCCAGTCGACGGTCAGCTGCTGCTGTTGTCCGAGAAGTTGTTGCTTCACAGGCAGTCGACGAGAAGGCGAGTTAGTGTTTGTACATTGTTCTTGTCTTTCTACTTGTATTTCTTGTACTCCTTCTTGTTGTTGCAAGTTTTGTGGCGAGGTTTCTCCACCCAGAAGGAGTTCATATTAGCCGGTTTTACGGGGGCTCATCCACCGACGGATTGACTGGACTCGTCCACCTTACGGACACGCCGAGGAGTAGGAGCCCTAATCTCCGAACCTCGTTACATCCTTGTGTTAAGGTTTGGTTTTCTTCTCTTTCGTTTCGTTGTTGTATTTTCCGCTGCGCTAACTTTGATTTGTAGAAAGAAACGAGTAATTTGGGGCGGCTATTCACACCCCCCCTCTCTAGCCGCGATCATCGATCCTAACATTCTCCACCTCGATCTGATTGAAGTACCTTAATACTCTTGCCAAGCTGGTTCTGTACTTCATTCTTGAATTCTTTGAACTTTTCAAAGGATTCTGACTTATGTGTCATCAAGTACACATAACCATATCTACTAAAGTTATCAGTAAATGTGATGAAGTACCTATAACCACCTCTAGCAGCGACATTGAAAAGGCCACATACATCACTATGTATGAGTCCTAACAAATCAGTCGCTCTTTCGCTGTGCCCACTAAAAGGTGTCTTGGTCATCTTGCCTAGTAGGCATGACTCGCACGTCTCATAAGATTCAAAATCAAATGAGTCCAGCAAATCATCCTTATGGAGCTGGGATAAGCGCTTGTCATTTATATGACCTAAGCGACAGTGCCAGAGATAGGTTTGGTTCAGGTCATTTGACTTGAACCTCTTGGTATTTATGTTATAAATAGGGCTTTCAAGATCTAGAATATAGAGTCCGTTTATTAGAGGTGCACTACAATAGAACGTATCGTTTAAATAGACGGAACAACATTTATTCTTTATTGTAAACGAGAAACCTTTCTTGTCCAAACAAGAAACTGATATAATGTTCTTAGTTAATGCAGGCACATAACAGCAATCATCTAATTCTAGTACAAGCCCAGATGGCAGAGATAGATGATAAGTTCCTACAGCAACAGCAGCAACCCGTGCTCCATTGCCTACTCGTAGGTCTATCTCACCCTTCGTCAATGCTCTGCTATTTCTCAGCGCTTATACATTAGTACAAATGTGCGAAGCACATCCGGTATCTAATACCCATGATGAAGAAATAGAGAGGTTGACTTCTATAACATGTATACCTGAAATAGAAATCTTATTTCTCTTCTTCTTAAGATCTTCCAGGTATTCTTTGGAGTTCCTCTTCCAATGTCTTGCTTGTCCTTGATATAGGTGACAAAGATGTTCAACCATATCATAAGCACTCATCAACTCATGTTGCTTCTGAAGCTCAGAGTTCATGGTCGCAAGCATAAGACAGGACACATCTAATGCGTCATCTTGATGTTTCTTATAAGCATCTTTGTCAGCTCGCGTGGCAGTGGTAGGAGGTGCCTCCGGAATGGGCTGCTCCAGAATGTACAGTTTACGTTCTTGAGTGAGAACTATTCTCAGATTCATGTACCAGTCCAGGAAATTTGCTCCGTTGAGCTTGTCCTTCTTAAGGACAGAACGTAGAGAGAAGATGTTCGTGTTTGACGTCATGGCAATTCTACAACAGAAAAATGCAAAAAATAAATATCATATTCTTTTTAAATCATTTAATTAGGCCTTTAACTAAATGATGCTCCCACTGAATTCTATAATTCATGTGGGACAAGATCCACATCATACTAACCCTTGAGTTAGCTTTGGCTAATACGCCCAAGTTTTAGTATGATCGGTAGGTAACGATTACCAATTACATCTCTATGCAACTCTTGTTTATAGGATCAAGATCTGCATTGATATTAAAACTCAAGTTAGCTTTGGCTAATACGCCCGAGAATTAATATAAACGTGATTTTGTCCTACCTTTCCAACCGTTGGAAAAATGCCTATAGTTGTACTCGATCCAACCGAGTAAACTAGGAATACTCAATCTAATTGAGTTTGTACTCGCCCATACGTTGATAAGCGGGACCAAGATTGTCCCTCCGTACCCTACCAAGATAATATGTGTTGCTCTGCTTTGGCAGATTCAACAACACATGTGATCGAGGTAGTGATAGGTATCACGGCACGGTAGGCATTAGAGTCGACGTGATTTAGATCTAATCTAATCGATGATGCGTATCATATACTTGATTTAGATCTAACCTAATCGTGGGGAGCATCATGTGCACGATTTAGATCTAATCTAATCGTTAGGCACTAATTAATTACTTAATTAACTAGCATGTATCACATACACACAAAAGCAATTAATTAAATAATTTTGTGATTATGTCATGGCCCTACTACGATATTCTCAAGCCAATGAGAAGATCGGATGGTCAACCTAAGGTCAACAGCTTCTCAAGCGCCTTCCTTTTGACCACCTTGTGTTGCTTGCGCCTTCCTCGTAACTCCGTCTTGAGTGGACCTTCCACCGCTTCAAAATTTACATTACAATTTTGAAACTCGAGTTACATTCGAGTCTAAATCTAATTTACAACCAGAATATAAATAGGGAGGCACGACGCGTAGGTCGCGTATCAAATACAGCACACACAAACACATGACGGCACGCAGGCCGTATTATAAATTACAACACAAATCCAATCATATTGGGTCTTTTTGGGCCATAACTATCACAAAAATAATATATAATTCAAAATTATATATTTTTATAATTTTCTGTAATTTTTTATAATTTTTACAATTTTATGAGTAAAATTTTCCGGCGGTCCCGTTTAGTGGTTTTCGGGCGCAATCGCGGAATGAATCCCCTTGCGGGGCCAGGGGCAGCGCCCCTACCCGCGATCTAACCATCGCGAGGGTTCCTTTGCGATCTAACAGCGCCTTAGCCCGCTGTCCCAAAAAGTTTTGGGGCAAAACTTGGCCGTTTTGGGAAAAACTTCTCGGTAGTCGAAGCCTACAAGTGTCGAAACACTATTGCTTCGCTTCTACGAAAAAAATACCCATAAAAACTATAAAAATCATAAATTTACAGAATATTACAGAATGTTTATTTTTCATAAAAACCAAAATAAACTCGTATTCGTCTTCGCACGTGGCTCTGATACCACTATTGGGTTTTTCGGGTCGCGAAAACCGCTTTTTCGCGTCGCGGAAACCCCGAAACCCCCATGCCACCGGATCCGTGCGAAGAGTATAGAACAAAAATTTACATGTACGAGTTTACTAACTAGATCTACACTTAGATATACAAGTTTAGAAAGTTACCCTTGTTGCGTGCCCTTTTGCAAATCCCGCTCGTCCAAGGTACGCCGGATCTCGAGTGTGTTCAAATATACACACCTTTAGTAGTATCCACATGAACAAGAAGTGTTCTCTAACACTCAAGGATGGAGAAGAGAACACCACAAGTGTGCTAGCACTTCTTGATGCTCTCGGATAGGATTGGAAGATGAAGAAAGGAAAAGAAGAGAACACACTCCTCTAAAAACTCTATATGACTTTCACTGACCTTTCTTCTTGGATTAGATTCACTCTCCTTTCTTCTCCCTTGCTTGAAACCCACGACCAAGAGAAGAGAAGGAGCAAAAAGAGAGCTTGAAGAAGAAGATGATGTCAATGTGAGTGAATGAAAAATTCATTCTCATTCAACACCAAAAAGGTAACCCTCATTCTCATTAAATGTAGCCATTAAAGAGAATAGATTTGTAACCCCCATGAGGTGGCACACTTTGATGATGTGGCACATCATCATTAGTCCTCCTAATGCCAAATCACTAATGATGTGGCAAATAGTCAAGTCAAACTTGACTCTTCCTCTTCCTCTCAAGTCAAGTCAAACTTGACTTAATCTCTCTCATGGTTGATCTAATCCAACCATTTAATTCAAGCCAATTTAATATAATGAATCTAATTCATTTAATTAAATTGATTCAATGAATCATAATCTAAATTAGACTCATTGAACACATGAATTAACTTGAGTCCAACTCAATTAGCCCAATTAGGATTACTCTTAATCCAATTTGATTCATCACATGAATCTAATCCTCTTGGTTCATCATATGAACATAATCTCTATCCACTTGTTCTTTGTGTGTGACCCAATAAGTTCTTGTAACGTTGGCAATGCCCCTAAACCCATTTAGGACCATAAGTAATGAGCGGTATCTAGCAATACATCATTACTACCCAAGTTATAAGAATGTTGAGATCCAACATCACCTTGTGACTACTAATTGTGACTCCTCACAATATATGACAAGTGTCCTTCTATCCAAGACATCTAGATTGATCAATGTGAGGCATAGACCGTGTCATCCTCTAATCAATCTAAATCTTGAACTCCAAGTAGACTCACTAAAACAAATGAGCTCAATATCTCATATTGACTCATTTGGGCATGGTCATGTACTTCGTGCTCTCACTCTATCAAGAATACCGATGTCTCTCCCGTCATATAGGAGGGATAGATCTCATCTACATCACTCACATCCCTCTTCATAATTAGTTACATACCCAGTAATCGCTTTTATAGTCCACCCAGTTACGGGTGACGTTTGACGAAACCAAAGTACATAACTCCTTATGTAGGGATCCATGGTGACTTAAGGTCCAAGGACTAGTAGTCATACTAATAGCCACATGAGAAAGTATATGACACTCATATAACGATCCATGATACTTTCTCATAGAGGGTCATTCAGTATACATTCTCTAATGCATACCCATGTGTCAACTTAATATCTCTATATCCATGACTTGTGAGATCAAGTCATCGAGTTGACCTACATGCTAGTCTTATTGCATTAACATTGCCCATGAATGTTAATACTCGACTAGGAATGATTAAGAGTAGTGTTCCCTATATCATCTCACTATAAGTTCAGCTAACCGATTGATATAGGTAAGAACCTTCTACTCAAGGACGTTATTATACTTAGTTTATTTGGCACCAATACAAATAAGTATATTAACCAAAAAACCAAATTCCTTTATTTATATAGAATATGATACAACAAGTCTATAATACAATCATCAAATGATTGACTCTAGGGCTCTAGCTAACATCTAGGGCCACACCCCATCTCCCCTTGGTAGCTGGGGCTTGGAGGAGAAGAAAAAGAAGAGAAGAAGCACCTAGGTGGCCGGCGATTTGGAGGAAAAGAAGAAGAAGGAGGCACCCCTTTTGCTTTGCATTCTTTGGTGGTAGGCGGCTTGGAAAGGAAGAAGAGGTTCGTGTGTTTTATCTTGGTAGATCGTCGCACACATCCACACGACGTCCAAGAAGAGGAGAGGAATACAGTAGAAGATCAAGAGGTTTTTAGCTACGAAAAAATGTACAACTAGTTCTTTAATTCCGTTGCATAATTGGTTTTGTTTTCTTCATATCGATTTTGGATATCAATTTGAATACCAACACAAGAGGTCAGCAATCTTGTACTTCGATCAAGGTACGCTTTGATCAATCAAGATTTTGCTTGATTGATCAAACACATGTCTGATCAAGCATGTGGGTTGCTAGGAAAGGTTATGTGCTCGTACAAAATTTTTGTACAGGGGATTTACACATAATGAAATTTCCAGCACTATCAATTATCTAGCGACTTAGTCGATGTCGCGATGACATCACGAGATGGGAGAGAGAGAGAGATGGATGTGGCGTCGTGTGATGTGAGGACGCAAGGGAGGGGCGGAAAGATCCGGGAAATAAACAAAGTAATCGGGAGAAATAAAAGAAAGGAAAATTAGGTATACTTAGTCTTTAATTAATCCCAACCTAAGTTAACGAAATCAATCAACTCTCATTTAAGAGATATTCCAAACAGGCTTTCTCCACGCCTAATAACTCTATCTCCTTAAACGTATCATACGGACTTCGTTTAAATTAAGAAAAATTTCTAAAATTTTTAAAAAAATCCAATAAGATTATTTTTTCCAATTATACTTATTATTTAATTTTCTGTATCTTACACCACCATTTCAAAATTTCCAATCAATTAAAATAGGGAACCTCCATGAACTCAAAACATATGCACTTTTCCTCCACACTTAGAATTTTGGACATCCTAACTCATCAAGAAGTCAATCACAACTCTCAAGAATTAAGACAAAGCAAATATGAGAAAAGGTAGAGTTTTGTTGAGTGAGATATTCACTAGAATTTATAAGAAAAAGAAATCAAAGGATGGGGAAAGACATATCCTTCATCACATTCATACATGCAAATGTTTCTTTGATTTTGAAAAGAAGTAAAGCAAGTTCTAGAATTCAATTATCATGAGTGCATATCACACAAAAAGATAATAGAGAATACGCTTAAGGTAGTTCTCTCTAGGTGATTTTTTGACAATCAAACTCAATTAATCAAAAGAGAATTCATCACCATACTAACCGATAATATGTAATTCAATCATGTCAAATAATCTAAAATTTGATGGTCAAACTTAAAGAACTTTTACTATTCTCAAGATATTACTTCTAGGAAGCACACATAGAGATTTATTTAAAACCAAATGAACTATAAACCAAACAAAGTGCAAACCATGAAAACAAAATTTGAAAGCAAAGTATGAAGTACAAAAAAGTATGAAGTAACAAAAAAAATTAAAGGACGAACTCCCCTTTATTCCCGACGGTTGAAGACGATTCAAAAGCAACATCCACATCGATAGTGGGGTGGTCCAAGCAACAGAGAGAGTCTTCATTGTAACGACCCAAATTTCCTCAATTAGAGTCCTAAAAGTAATTTAAAAATATTTAAAAATGCTATAGAAATATTCTAGGGATTTTTATAAATTTTTAGAGTATTTTTATGTAATTTTTGGAAGTCGTTTGGTATTTTTACTAAACGAAGGAAGTTTCGACAAAAAAATGTCCAAGCCGAGAATTGAACCCACGACCTTTGGCTCGGTCAAAACCCAACTGACCAGGTGGCAAATGGATTTTTCTATTTAGAAAAGGCAGCGAATTTATTTAAGATAGTTAACAGAATATTGGATTATAAAAGGGATAAGTTGATGTTGGATTTGTCTGTTTAGAAAAGGTAGCGAATTTATTTAAGATAGTTAACAGAATATTATAAAAGGGATAAGTTGATATTAGATTTGTTTGTTTAGAAAAGATAGCGAATTTATTTAAGGAGTTAACAGAAATATTAAGTTATAAAAAGGGATAAGTTGATGCTCTGTTTTCTCGTGACTTAAACCATTCTCTCCTTCTCTTCTGCGTACAATGGCGGAGCCCAGGCAGAAAACGAAAGGGAGTTAGGGCATCGTCTCCAGCGGCCGGCCAAGGTCCTAGAAGCCCTTTTTGTTCGGTTGGGAGTCCAAGAATCAAGGTAAGTGCTTCTCACCTGCAGTAAGGGTAGTTTCGGACCTTTGTTCTTCTTGAATTCGAAGCATGATGAACGCTTATAGTGCAGATTTTTAATTAATCTCATATGTAGATTTTTATGTAAACTTATAGTGCAGATTTTAATTAAGCTTATAGAGCAGATTTTAATTAAGCTTATAGTGCAGATTTTAATTAAGCCTATAGTGCAGATTTTAATTAAGCTCATAGTGCAGATTTTTATTTAGGCTTATAGTGCAGATTTTAATTAAGCCTATAGTGCAGATTTTAATTAAGCTTATAGTGCAGATTTTTATTTAAGCTTATAGTACAGATTTTAATTAAGATTATAAGTGCAGATTTTTATGTAAGCTTATAATGCAGATTTTAATTAAGCATTGCAGTGTAGATTTTTCATTAAACATTTCAATTACAAATTTTGAATTCCCTATCAGTATTTTGAGTTTAAGAAAAGTATAAGAAAGATAAAGAAAAGAAAGAAAAATGCCAAGGCCTTAAGTAGATCCTAAAGTCAAGACTTTAGGGAATTTGGCACACAAGGTGCTAAAGAAAATGCCGAGGCATTATATATTAAAAGTATTAAAAGATAACAAGTATTTTACTTTTATCAGTGGCACTGTGCTGGACTCTCAGTTGTCCTTGGGTTAGGCTCCCATAGTCGTCCCTAGGTTTAGATAACTTAGTAGTAACGGCACGGCCGACGGCCGACGGTCGACGGTCGACGACCCGAGGGACGCCAAATGAGCCGCCAAATGGGCCGCCAAATGGGTCGGGTCGTTACAAAAGTAAAAGCACAGTTGCCGGGCCCAAGAGAAGTTGATTATTATTTTGAAGTATTATAAGTATAAGTTTTTGAACAAGTAAAGTAATTTTTACATAAGTATAAAGTATTAAAGAATAAGTTTTAAACAAGTGAATTAAAGAATAAGTTTAAAACAGATGAATTAAGTTTTACTTTGTTTTAAAATCAGCAAGCTGAGTTTTCTTTTATGCTAGCATGTTATTTAGATTAGCTTACTATTCTTTGCTATTTTCTGAGCATGAGTAGCTTTACATGTTTAGCATTTCAGCATGTCTTGTTCTTTTATTAGTAGATGAGTATGAGTAGTATTTCTTTCTGAGCATTCAGTTTTAGACTTCTTCCAGTTACATGCATATTCGAGTTTTGTGAGTTAGATAGCGCTTACTAAGCAATTTTGCTTATAGTTGCATTTTCCTCTTACTGCAGATACAGGAAAAGAAAAGTTATAGCAAAGGAAGGCGACAAGGAGGTGCGGATGGATGTGTGATGCCTGGACTATAGAAGCCTTGGGATTTAGCATAAGAATTTATTAACAAAGAGTTGAGTAGAATGTATTAGATGAGTCATTTAGTCTTCCGCTGCTAGTTAATTGTATGTTTGAGTTTTTTTAGAGTTTATGTATTGATCTTTACATGTGAACAACTCTAATTAAGTAAAGTTAGTAGTCCAGTAGCGCTCCGCCCTCACAGTCCAGTAGTGAAGAGGGTGGGGTGTTACATTCATCATGTGATTGTCAAGTGGCATTCCCTCCATCACCGTCTCCTTGAACGTTCTCTCGAACGGTTGAAGAAAGTTCAATTTGAGCATCCAACCCTAGAATAGAATAATTACAATCGAAATCATGATCACTCTTTCTTCCTTAGAACTTGGTGGTCGAAGGTGGTTCAATTGGAGTATGTACTCTAAGAGCTCGATTTTTGCCAAACATGTATGGCCAAGGAAAGAGAGTGTCTCCCGCACACATGCGGGATAAGAAAGAGATGTAATAGAGTCAATCTTTATTGAACATGTATCGAACAATAAATCACATTCAATAAAATCAATAATATGCACCTTCACAAAATTTTTAAAAAAAATCAGAAGACATACTAACCTTATAATGCTTAAAGGTACCTGAAGGTTCTAGAAAAGTGAATGTGATTTCCTCTTGTGGTTCTGGCTTCGATGGTGGTGCAACCGAAGAAAGTGATTCTTAGGGCTTTACCTCCTCTGCATAAGTCCCTACACTTCCCTCATCAACAAAATCAAATTTTGTAGCCTCAATCGTGTTAATCAAAATTTTGCATTTCGAATCTACAACAACAACATCAACATCAACATCAACATCAACATCAACAGTGTTAGAATCATCGACTACACCATCACAGTACAAAATACTAGAGGAGTCTTGTAGTGCCTCAGAATCAAAATCAGGAATGTCACAAGCTCTACAATCCATCTCCTCACTAGAGTGTTGTACTTGTCATTGGGCGACATATGTTGTAAGTTGATTCAACTGCATCTGTAACTTCCGACTTGATTCCTCTGCTCATTGTTGGGCCTAGAGCATATATTCTTTATGTTGATGTTATATTTGCAATGTTTGTTACTGAATTTGCAATATCATTCGTTGGGCAACCTCCTCAAGATATTGCAAGTTTGCTTGACTGGGGCCATGAACTTTTTCACTAAACTCTTGAAATGTTCCCAGGGAATTGTCTAGATCTAATGGAATGTCTGAGGTCTAGTAAGCACTGAGTCATCTTGAAATCCATGTGGACTCTGATGTGTTGGGGGAGGTTGAATACTCTATTGTGGTATACCTCCATACATGAAATTTTGATGGTTCATCCCGTCTAAATTATAACATTAAGGGTGCTCAATATTCTACTGTTGTGTATTCCCATACTACTCAGGAATTTGTTGGGGTTGATAGTACTAAGTTGACGCAACCATGAATATGAGTGCTAACAGCTGGATCATACACGTCCTGATAGTGATGTTAGTAACACTTAGATTCACTAGTAAATGCATTTGCTTCCGGTACATAATGGGGCATTGATAAATTGAATGGGCTAGACGACCACACATTAGACAAGAACTCATTCTTGGATTATAAACCTGATTAACACCTCCAAATCATTGAAAGCATTGATCAATGGCCGTTGAAATAATTTCCTAGTCCTGAAACACTGAAACAACAAAATCATCAGACAAAGGAAGCTTAAGAGATAAAACGCATGGATATAATAAATTAAGCCCTGAACAATTTTTGAATTTTCGTAAAGCAATAGAAAAATAATCCTAAGTTATCAAACATGAATTTTCGTAAAGCAATAGAAAAATAATCCTAAGTTATCAAACATTGCTAACATTCCCAGCAACATCGTCAAAATTTAATACGAACACCTGTATATCATATTACGGGTGTATCAAATTATAATTAAGTTACTGAACCCTTTCTACGCTAATATAGCATAAGGATGACTCGGGTTTGTCTCCTAACAAATGTAACAATGGATGATAGTTCTTAGGATTGATTTATTATTACTTAGAGTTTTGACATGACAATGGGGGATTTGGGTTTGAGTTCTAAGCCTATGAAATGAAAAACAATGCATATAATAAAATCTAATTCTAATAAATAAAAGACAATGCGAGTAAATATAACCTAATCTAACCTAAACTATGACGGCGAGGAATTAAGGAAAACACAAAGCAAGCATTAAATGAAACTAAGCATGAAATAAAACATAGAGGAACTAACAAAACCTAACTAATGTAACCTAATGACATCAAAATGAAGAACAACTATCACTAACATCCAATTAAAATAAAACATTGCTGGAATATGAAATGAATTGAAATGCACTGACACAACTAAAAGTAACAAGAATGTAAGAGGAAATTTGTCAAACACATAGTGAGCATGAATTGCATGAATCACAAGTACGTGCAATTCTAAACATGGGAGAACAATCCAATACAAGCATTCATCAGGTAACAAAAATAAACATCAGCTACATTGAACTAACAACCATGTAAAAGAGGGGCTGCTACCCGGAATATGATGAAGAGATTGCTGCCCAAAATCTGATGAAGGAAGGGGGCTGATGGCGGCGAAGGTGCTGCCCGGGAGAAATGGAGAGCTCTCCTATTCTAACCTGAAGTGGAGAGGTGGCAATGAGTTCGCTGGAAGAAACTGTGGATGGCCAGAGACGGAAGGGTGAGCCCTCTTCTTCTAACCCGAAGAAGAGGGGTGGATGCGCCGGTGAGAGGGAGGTGCTTCTCCTCTTATAACTCAAAGAGGAAGAAGAAGATGACCGGTTCCTCCTCTTCTAACCCAAAGAGGAGGTGGAGATAAAGTTGTGATAGCCGCCGGTGAGATGAAGAGGTGGAGGCGTGGTGGCTGTCCAGAGCTTGCTTCCGTGAAGTGAGGGACGATGGAGAGGGGATGGAGCCCGGCCGGCGGTGGTGAGGGTGGAGATGATGCCGCCAGCCGTTGGTGGTGAGGCGAGAGGGTGCAGCGAGTGCGTCGGGAGAAGATAGCGTCGTGAGAGGTAGTGTGAGGAAGCAATCGGACAAAGATGCGATCAGCACTGTCACGAAGCTCTGTGACCATCAGATTTGGATCTGATCTCATATCTGAACGGACAATCCAGAATGTTTCATATCTTGATCAACGTTAGATCAATTTAGATCGAGACTAAAAACCTTCGTATCTTCATCAATAACTATGATCTATGCTCCTATGAACTTAATAAACCATATTTTTAATGGATGGCTCATATTTCATTAAATTTTGGATGAACGGTCCAGATGATTTCAGACCAGCTCTCTTCAATTACCATTAAATTTGAATTTAAATTTGGTCTGATCTAGTACTGGCCCTTTTAATCTTCTACGAGTCTAAATTCAATTCTTAGCATCAAATACTATAAATTAAAGATGAATCATATTAAAGTTAAAAAATGAATACGTGAAATACAATATAAATGTTAATTTACCACACTTGAAGATCAAAAAAGAATGAATATAAAAGCCTAATTATTATGACAAAATGATTATCATTAGTCATTACCCTATTGTAAACAGTAATTATATAAAGAAAAATAATATTATGACCATATAAGATATGTGCTTGCTAAGTCAAAAAGTCCCCGGAGCATGGTGTCACGGTAGGACATTCAAGTTGTCACCGAGACATCCACGGTTCGATCCCCAGCTACGACGTATTTGTAGGAATTTTCCTCCAAATGAAGAGTGCAATCAAAGGATGCTAGGCTTCTGAGTTGGTTGGTTGTCGCGTGTGCTCTCCGATGTTGGTCACCCTCAGGAATAGTCAATGAGGCTAACTGAAATTATCATTTTTTTTTTATTTGCTAAGTAAAGAAAACTAACAAGTAGTCTAAGATCTGAAAGCCAAGAAGCACTTGGGGTTGTGATTCAATTGTTAATTCCTTCATAGATGATCCCCGCCTGTCAAACCTGTCATCTGACTTGGGGGCTTGTCAACCATCCTAACGGGTTGAAAAATCTTCATCCCAACCTAACTTTAGGTATATGGGTTATGAGTTAGATGAGCCAGCTCATGAGCCCATCAAAAAAAAAAAAATGGTTGGAATTTTTAAGTTTAGGTTGTAAATTAGATGAGTACGATCAACATACATATGAGCCCATTGAATTTTTTATTTTAATTTTCAGTTTTGAAAAAAAAAATTCTTTTTAACCCACGAACCAACCAGCCACCACAAATCAACCCTAGGCTCAAAATTCATACGGACTGATCATTTAGGGTCATTTTTAAATGAGTTGATAAAATTTTAACACAACTAATTTATATTTGACGAAACGAGTCAATTCGATAGACCCAACTTAAATTAATAGTTTCAAACATTATTAAATTAGTTTGTATATTCAGTGTAGGTATAAACACGTAAAGTTGAGTTAAATTTTATATTTTAAAAGTTTACTTAGTAAGATAATCAATTAAAAAAAGTCTAATTTAAAATGAATTAACTTGCGCGATTATTCAAATTTGGTAAATTTATTTGAACATAGTCCATTTACGCTTTATGGAATTTTTAATTTTAACTTGTTTAATTATTTAAAATTTTAACATTGTTAAATGTGATAACAAGCTTGTTAGTAATGATTGTTAATAGCAATGTTGAAAAAATCGGATCGGACCGGCCGGTCCGATCGATCGAACCGCGAACTGGCCCTTGATCCGGTCCGGTCAACCATTAAAGCCAAAAAAGTAAATTGACCGGTCAAAACCGGTCAACAACCGAGAACCGGCGGTTTAACCGGGATATGGTAAACCGGCGATTCTTTTACCTTGCTTTTTGGTTTTTTCGTCTGGAAACCTAGCGGCGGCTTTATTGTGTTTTCTTTCTCGACAACTCTCATAGCTGCAGCCTCCTCTCCCACAAGCTTCTTGTAGCCTCCACTCCTCGCCAACGAGCTTCTTGCAGCCTCCACTCTCCAGCGAGCTTCTTGCAGCCTCCGCTCCACTTCAGCGGGCTTCTTATAACCTCCACTCTCTAGCGAGCTTCTTGCAGCCTCCACTCTACTTCAGCGAGCTTCTTGTAACCTCCACTCTCTAGCGAGCTTCTTGCAGCCTCCACTCTACTCCAGCGAGCTTCTTGCAACCTCAACTCTCAAAGGCTTTAGATTTCAACTTCTTCAAAGCTTGTTCAAATCCCTAAGGTTAGTTTTTTTTTTTAATTTTCATTAACTTTTAATTTTTTTTAAGCTTTCATTCATTTATTTTTTTCCCAAGCTTAATCTATTTTATACAGCTGATTCGAAGCTTAAAATGTAAGTATTATACATCTCATTGTAAGCCTAAAAGGAAAAAGAAGTCAACATTAGGAAGTAATTTACAAAAGGCATTTAATTATTTGGGCTTGATTTCTTCTTTCTTAAGTTTCTTAAGTAGATGATTGTTGTCTCCTCAGATGGGTCTAGTGGCTAGCATATGAGGTGTTGTCACAATGAGGTCTGGGGTTCGAATCTCGGCAAAGCCGAGGTAAATACCTCTCTTATGTGCTAGTTACTATTCCAAAGGCTAGTAGCCGCCCGTGATTTACCTCCTCTGTGATGACCCTGGGATGGGTTGGCGGGGGCGCTGGGGGCGAGCGTATTCACCTTTTGCCACAATTAAGTAGATGATTGCTCTAATAATTTTTGATTGCATTGTCAATTTGGCCTGATATCTTCCTGCTATGAGTGACCAACAAATTATGTGTTTTTGTTTCCTTATCTTTGTAAACATATGAACTGTAAAGGTTTATATTTTCATTAACATACCCTTTGTTAAATTCTTCGAATGTAATACTTAAAACTAAAGGAAAATGAGAATATTAGGAAATCCAGCCACATTACTTCCAGATCATCTGTAAAATACCGGAAATAGGCGAATATTAATAAGGGAATTTTTCAGAATTTTTGAAAATTTTTCGGGAATTTTTCGAAGTTCATATGGACGAGTTTACGGGGATAAAAACAGGGCCCCGAGAAAGCCTGTTTTGGCTACCCCATTTAAATGAGGAAAAGTTGATTTTTCTTAATTCCTTTTTCTATTTTCTTTTCCTTGTTTTATTTGTTCTCTTCTCCTCACGCCGAACCCGTGCCTTTCCTCCCTACTCCTTCCCCGCGCGTGCCGAAGCCCTCTCCCCTTGCCCTAACCGACGCCGAGCGGTTTTCCTTCCCCCTCTCGCGACAAAACTCCTCGGCTTCTTCTTCTCATTTCTGCCCTAGCCATCGTCTCAGCTGAGCTTTCTCCACCCGACGGTGCCACACCCCCAGTACATCGCCAAGCTTTCTTTTCTGACCCAGCGCCACCCTTGCTCTTCCTCCTCACCGAGCACCGACGCTGCCCTTCTCTTCTCCTCCGTCCCTGCCCAAGCGCCGGCAAGCGCGAGCCACTGCCGGTCGAGCCACCCTCTTGATCCTTTCCTCCTCTGGCGCTGCCCTCTTGTGCGACACCAAGCCACTGCAGCCGAGTCAGCCGATTTTCTCGTGCCCTAGGTTGGGTTCACAGTCGGCCGACTCTCCTTCCCTCTGCCCTAGTGACGGCAGACGACCGCCCCTCTGCCGACCTCACGCCTCGGCACTGGTTGCTGACCACCAGGTTCTGCCGAGCTCTAGTCTTGATCTTCTTCTTGATTCCTTTGATTCCAACACTGAGGGTTTGTTCTACCAGGATTTTGTGTTGTGGTATGCTACTATAAGGATTTCCAATTTGTTAGATTTAGAATTTTGTCTTTCAATTGGCAGTAGACAGTTGGTCTGAAGATTGCTGGGTTCCGGCATTTCCGTTGTGGACCGGGTCTATTGCCTTCATAGACGGCTGAAAGAAAGTTAGAGGTAAGGTGTATAAATTTATTCTGGTACTAGATTCAAATTTTGAAGAGTTCAAATTGGTTTAGTTCTAGACCTAAATCAAATTGTATAGTGGGGTGAATTAGGATTCTAGTAAATAAGAAATTATTTTTAGCTATGTGATATGTATGTAGCTAAATTAAATGTGGTTATTACAGGACTTTAATTCGAGACGGTGTCTCGATGAGGGATCTATTTCAGATACGACCATTTTATCGGAGGCGGGTACTTTGACTTATGTCTTTTGATATGCATAATAATGTTTTTAACATATAGCAAGATTGTGTTTTCCATTTGTTTCGGTTGGTCACTACATGATCTATTACATGTTTACTATTAAACTGCGTGGTTGTGTCAGCCAGAAGCTGAAAATGATATTAACTGCGTGGTGATTGTTTTATTATTATTATTATTCCAGCCACATGTGGTTGAGGTATATGGTGATTGTAGAAAGTTTCAGATTGTCCGCCGTATAGGGGAGATGCTGCCAAAATTTCTTCGGACAGGGACTCCTCCGGGGCGTGACAATTTAGTGGTATCAGATCTTAAGTTAGATCGATCGTTGTTTTCGTATTTTGGATATTTGGGATAATCTGATACCAATTTATATGGTATCAGAGCGCCAAAGTTTGGCGATACTTGTTTGATTTTCATGTGTAGGATTTTCGAGATTTATCTGATACCAATTTATTGGTATCAGAGCAGGGTGTGATACCTGCTTTTAGTATTCTTGATATGTTGTGCTAGCCCTAGTTTGCGAGTCAAACCGGGTAGTTATTTTGGTTGCACGGGTTTTCCATTACGTATATGTTTTGGACTTTCGTTTCGGATTTTATTATGGATTTCCGATGATTTTCCCGTATGGAATTCCGAGATCAATTTGGGGAATGGACAGCAAAGGAACATCTCCAGACAGCAATTATGTATGAAATTATTTTGGTAATTGTTGATACTTGTAGTAATATCTGTGATATAATTTAACAGATATGAGGAGATCTACACGTATTGCTGCGAGACGTGGTGCTGGACGACCACGTATGAGGACCTCGGGATCACTGGATCTGGTGATACATGTGATACCACTGATAGACCGGGGGAGGACTGGATGTGGAGCGTCCACCGGCTACCCGATGGCTCCTTTAGAGGTACCTACCTGGGCTGCACCCGTTATCCACCCCTACAGTATTTACAATACCATCAGCAGTACCATCGGCATACCCGGCACCTACTCAGTCGAGCCCACGGCGTACCAAGCACCACCGCCACCGGTGCTTACTGCACACCCGACACCTGCACCAATAGCAGCAGTTGCTCCCATTGCCTACCGTACATCCAGCCGCGACCACTTATGTTCACCCAACAGTACCACCGACGGCTTATGCTCCAGTTTATACAGCAGCACCGGGAGCACCTACTCTAGTTTATTCAGCGGTACCACCTGTAGCATCAGCTCCAGTGATTCCGCCAGTTCCGACAGCCGTTCCGACACACCTCACTGACTTTGTCGCGGCACGAGCTAGGATTCCAGCGTTGGCAGAATCGATGAAGAGTCGATTTACACTCTTCCGAGGAGACCGTGATCCGAGTGTGGCCCTGTCTTGGATTGAGACTATGGAGCGAACTTTTTTTTCTATATGGCTTGCTCCGAGTGGGAGAAAGCAGAGCTGGCTGCTTTTCATTTACGAGACGCGACCGACACCTGGTGGATTACTCAGCGTTCCATCATCGGTGAGCAGAACATCACTTGGGCCAGATTCAGAGAGGCTTTTGAGAGCCGTTTCTTTCCACGAGCTTATCAGATGGCTCGCCAGCAGGATTTCCTGAGTCTGCGACAGAACAATCGGACAGTGACTGAGTATAATGCAGAGTTTGATAGATTGGCCAGATTTTGTCCAGAGCTTGTTGCGGAGGACAGTTCGCGTATGCAGCAGTTCATTTAGGGGTTGGATGGACATTTGCAAGTAAGACTTGCGGGTCTTGGTACCACTTCCTATCTGGAGACTTTAAACAGAGCCCTATTGATTGATTCACCGTAGCAGAGAGCATTTCCAGATAGAAAAAGGAAACAGCCTGGTCAGACATCTGGGCAGATCCAGCAGCCTCAGGCTACACCACAGCAGAGCAGGCGTAGTCGGTTAGATCAGGGTACATCTGGGGTATCATGTAAACCTCAGAAATCAGGGCAGTCTTCTTCAGGACGTTTCCGGTCTCCTCAACAGAACCGGAAACAACCCGCCAGTGACATTCGCTGTTTTAGATGTGGGTCCAGAGATCATATCACCTCAGCCTGCTCTCTGGGACAGTCAGTTTGCTTTCATTGCAAACTGCCTGGGCACCAGAGCCGAGATTGTCCGCAGAAGACTCAGTATATGACTTCTGGAGGGTCTGATCATGGAGGACAGTCCAGTCAGTCCGGAACTTATCGAGGAGGGCGAAGAGCCCAACCTTCGCATGGCCAGTAGCTGCAGCGGCGGCATTTGGCATGCTTGGGCAGGAGTACTCTAGTGCTTCCATAGCACCCCAGTTACATTCACGGGACTTTATTATCCGAAGCGTGTCGGATCTGACCTCGGCCTTTAGGCGATGCAGACTCGGTCGGCCACCTGATATCAGTCACCCTCCTCTTAGTCTTCTACGGCACATTATCCAACACGCCTCGATGGCGAGCTTGACCCGGCATACCACCTCCTCCACCGCGAGGACCTATTCATGCTATTACGGAGAGGATCGTGAGCCGTTTGTTTTTTATGATTTCCATTTATGCATTTCCACTGATATATTGATTGATCTTGGTAGCTCGCATTCTTTTATATCTCGTACCTTTATGCGGGAGATTGGTAGATTACCTACTTTTAGACTGCAGCGATTGACCGTCTCCCTACCTATAACGCCCCGCCCGTCTGGAGGTTGCCCGTTAGACTTTGGCAACATGATACTTACGGTAGATCTTCTAGTATTGGAGATGGTCGAGTTTGATATCATACTTGGCATGGATTGGCTGTCAGTATATCATGCTACCGTTGATTGCCAGACGAGGGTGGTCACCTTCCGGCCTCCGAACCAACCCTCGTGGGATTTCACATCATTTCAGCGATTCAGGCTCAGAAGCTGCTGTCACATGACTGTCAGGGTTTTCTGTTATCTATGATTAGTACTGAGGACAGCAGTAGTTCGCAGCTCTCCGACGTTTCTGTAGTCCGGGAGTACCCAGATGTATTTCCAGAGGAGCTGTCAGGTCTGCCTCCCAGAAGGCAAGTAGAGTTCGCTATTGAGCTGATTCCGGGGACGACACCGGCATCGAAAGCTCCTTATCGTATGGCACCAAAAGAGTTGAACGAGCTGAAGGTTCAACTCCAGGAGCTTTTGGATAGGGGATTTATACGCCCTAGTGTTTCACCATGGGGTTCTCTAGTTCTGTTTGTCAAGAAAAAAGATGGAACTATGAGGTTATGTATTGACTACAGACAGCTGAATGCAGTTACCGTCAGAAATAAATATCCTCTACCACGGATCGAGGATTTGTTTGATCAACTCAGAGGTACTTCAGTGTATTCTAATATTGATCTGCGATCCGGATATCATCAGTTGAGAGTCAGAGACTCAGATATTCAGAAGACAGCTTTCCGTACTAGATACGGTCATTATGAGTTTTTGGTAATGCCATTTGGGCTTACCAATGCTCCAGCGGTGTTTATGGACTTAATGAACCGCATCTTTCTGGAGTATCTGGATCAGTTTGTTATCATTTTCATTGATGACATATTGGTCTACTCGCATTCCAAGGAGGAGCATGCACAGCATCTTCATATAGTCTTGGAGACTCTTAGACGACATCAGCTGTACGCGAAGTTCAGCAAGTGTGCATTCTGGTTATCCTCAGTCGGTTTTCTGGAACACGTGGTTTCTAGCAGAGGTATTTCAGTTGATCCTCAGAAAATCGAGGCTGTCACCGGGTGGGAGCAACCGAAGTCAGTTCAGGAGATCCGCAGTTTTCTGGGATTGACCGGATATTACCGACGTTTTGTCGAGGGTTTCTCGCGTATTGCTATGCCGCTGACACGCCTTACCAGGAAAGGCGTGAAGTTCACATGGTCCGAGGATTGCGAGACCAGCTTTCAGGAGCTGAAGCGGAGATTAGTGTCGGCTCTAGTTTTTGTTTTACCTTCTGGAGAGGACGGATTTGTACTCTACACCGATGCTTCTCTACAGGGTTTGGGTGTTGTTCTGATGCAGCACGGCAGAGTAGTCTCTTATGCTTCTCGACAGCTGAAGGAGCATGAGAAGAACTACCCAGTTCATGACCTGGAGTTAGCCGCCATCATATATGCTTTGAAGATTTGGCGTCATCATCTATACGGTATTACATTTGAGATTCTCACTGATCATAAGAGTCTCAAATACATTTTACCCAGAAGGAACTTAATTTCCGACAGAGGAGATGGATGGAGTTCCTGAAGGACTACGATTGTACCATTAGCTACCACCCGGGGAAAGCTAATGTGGTTGCCGATGCACTCAGCAGGAAGTCTAGAGGGGCTTTGGCTTGCCACCGGACTTCAGTCACGGACTTGATTCAGAGTTTCTCTGAGTTAGACCTTGAGGAGCAGGGATCTACAGAGCAGGGTATTCTGGTTACCATGGTTGCTCAGTCGTCGATCAGGACAAGGATCCGAGAGGCACAGGCTGGTGATCAGCATTTGCAGTTCATTAGTAGTCAGATAGCTTCCGGGCAGCAGACCGAGTTTACACGAGATGAGGAGGGTATTATATACTTCCGAGGCAGATTATGCGTACCTCAGTCTCATCCGGTCTTACAGGAGTTACTTTAGGAGGCTCATCGCTCTCGATT
Organism: Zingiber officinale; assembly: GCF_018446385.1. Lineage (NCBI taxonomy): Eukaryota > Viridiplantae > Streptophyta > Magnoliopsida > Zingiberales > Zingiberaceae > Zingiber > Zingiber officinale. The sequence continues at coordinate 37,955,854 of NC_055994.1, forward strand.
TGCGATCCATCCAGGCGGGACTCGCATGTATAGGGATTTGAGGCATTCCTACTGGTGGAACGGTGTGAAGAAAGACATCGCGGATTTTGTAGCTAGATGTCTTGTCTGTCAACAGGTGAAGGCTGAGCATCAGAGACCTGCCGGGTTACTTCAGCGGATTCCTATTCCTGAGTGGAAGTGGGATCACATTACCATGGATTTTGTGGTGGGTTTGCCGAGAACACGACGAGGTCATAACGCGATTTGGGTAATCGTTGATCGATTAACTAAATCCGCGCATTTCTTAGCCATTCGGAGGACTGATTCCCTGGATCGATTGGCAGATCTGTATTGCCGAGAGATCATCCGACTACATGGTGTTCCGTTGAGTATCATTTCGGATAGAGATCCACGGTTCACGTCTCGTTTCTGGCAGACTCTGCAGTAGGCCTTGGGCACACAGCTTCGTTTCAGTATAGTTTTCCATCCACAGACAGATGGACAGTCAGAGCGGACCATTCAGACTTTAGAGGATCTGTTGAGGTCATGTGTTATGGATTTCGAAGGCAGTTGGGAGGACCATCTGCCGTTAGTAGAGTTTGCTTACAACAACAGCTTTCATTCGGCTATCTAGATGGCACCGTTTGAGGCGTTGTATGATAGACCTTGTTGGGCACCCGTCCTCTGGGATGAGGTTGGAGAGGCCCATTTGTTGGGACCTCATAGAGTTCAGCAGGATGCAGAGTTGGTCCGTACTATCAGACGGAGGATGTCAGAGGCGCAGGACCGCCAGAAGAGTTATGCTGATCGGAGACGCAGACCACTAGAGTTCTCTGTTGGCGACCATGTATTTCTGCGAGTTTCACCCACAAAAGGGGTGAAGAGATTTGGCCTCAGAGGAAAGCTAGCTCCGCGGTACATTGGTCCTTTCAAGATCTTGGAGAGGATCGGAGCGGTAGCTTACCGACTGACACTACCAACGTCCCTGTCAGGCGTCCACAATGTATTCCACGTATCTATGCTGAGGAGATACGTACCTGACCTGACACATGTGCTGGCAGATATCCCAGTTCCAGTTCAGCCTGACATTACTTATGAGGAGGTTCCGGTACAGATTCTCGACCGAAAAGAGCGTCAGTTGCGGAACAAGACTATCCAGCTGGTTAAAGTCGGATGGCAGCATCATTCAGACGAGTAGGCTACTTGGGAGCTCGAGGATACGATCCGAGCTCGTTATCCCCATCTTTTCACTTGAGGTATGTGATTTAGTTTACCGTTCAACATTTATACTCTTTACCTGTTATTAGTACTTGCTGATGGTAGATAACGAAATTTGGGGACCAAATTTATATTAGTGGGGGAGAATGTAAAATACCGGAAATAGGCGAATATAAATAAGAGAATTTTTCGAAATTTTTGGAAATATTTCGGGAATTTTTTGGAGTTCGTATGGACGAGTTTACGGGGATAAAAACAGGGCCCCGGGAAAGCCTGTTTTGGCTACCCCATTTAAATGAGGAAAAGTTGATTTTTCTTAATTCCTTTTTCTATTTTCTTTTCCTTGTTTTATTTGTTCTCTTCTCCTCACGCCGAACCCGTGCCTTTCCTCCCGACTCCTTCCCCGCACGTGCCGAAGCCCTCTCCCCTTGCCCTAACCGACGCCGAGCGGTTTTCCTTCCCCCTCTCGCAACAAAACTCCTTGGCTTCTTCTTCTCATTTCTGCCCTAGCCATCGTCTCGGCTGAGCTTTCTCCACCCGACGGTGCCACACCCCCAGTACATCGCCAAGCTTTCTTTTCTGACCCAGAGCCACCCTTGCTCTTCCTCCTCACCGAGCGCCGACGCCGCCCTTCTCTTCTCCTCCATCCCTGCCCAAGCACCGGCGAGCGCGAGCCACTGCCGGTCGAGCCACCCTCTTTATCCTTTCCTCCTCTGGCGCTGCCCTCTTGTGCGACACCAAGCCACTGCAGCCGAGTCAGCCGATTTTCTCGTGCCCTAGGTTGGGTTCACAGTCGGCCGACTCTCCTTCCCTCTGCCCTAGCGACGGCAGACGACCGCCCCTCTGCTGACCTCACGCCTCGGCACTGGTTGCTGACCACCAGGTTCTGCCGAGCTCTAGTCTTGATCTTCTTCTTGATTCCTTTGATTCCAACACTGAGGGTTTGTTCTACCAGGATTTGCTGGTTGCTACTTGGAAAACCTAAAGGTTCCACTATACAAAAATTTTGTACAAAGGTCTGAACCTTTTCCTAGCTACCATGTGTTCTTTTAAATTAAATTTTGGATCGCCTGTGGAACTTAACACGTTTGATCCAAAACTTAATCTATTCGTTCTTTTAGGTTTTGACTTGGGTCTCCTGCGGAACTTAACACGTTCGACCCAAATCACCTTAAGTTATTAATTCCATTAAATATTAATTTCCATAATTAGTTTCCAGTACTGACGTGTCGAGGCACATGACCTTCTTGGATATGGGAGCAACCACCACCGACTAGACAAAACCTTTTATAGAAATCTAATATTTAATTTCCTAAAATAACTTTATGTTAACCAAAAAGAACAATCAAATCACAAGGGGAAAATAAAACAAAAGAACATAACTTCAAAAAACATATTCGAAATAATAGAACGTAAGCCTCTTGTATTTGGTATTATTTCCATAAATAACTAGCATGATACGGAAAGGAAAAATTACTAGTTATACCTTCTAGAAAGACCTCTTGATCTTCTACCGTATTCCTCTTCTAACCTCGGACGTTGTGTGGGCAACGATCTTCCGAGATGAGAAACCACCAACCACCTTCTTCTCCTCCTAGCTAGGTTCGGCCAACAATAAGGAAGCTTCACCAAGGAAGAAGATCAAAACACCAACCAAGCTCCAAGAGATGCTAGCTTTCTCTCCTTCTTCTTCTTCTTCTCCAAGTAGTATCCGGCCACCACAAGAGCTCCAAGGGGAGAGAGAGGCTCGGCCACCACAAGAGGAAGAGAGGGAGAGGATGATGGCCGGCCACAACAAGAAACAAAAGAGGGAGAGAAATAATAGAGGTTGTCTCATGAAGGCACCCTCACCCCTTCTTTTATATTCCTTGGCCTAAGCAAATTAGGAAATTTAATTACAATAAAATTTCCTTAATTTCCTTGACATGATTTAATTAAGAAAAATAAAATAAAATTTCTCCAATTAAATTATAATGGTCGGCCACATCATGAAATCAAATTAGACAAGTTTCAATCAACAATTAAAACTTCCTAATTTGTTTCCGGAAATTTTAAAATTAAAATTTCTCTTCAAAATCTCTTCATGGTTGATAAAAAGAAATTTCCATAATTTTAATTTTACAACATGTGAATAATTTTTAAAGAGAAAATAAAATATCTCACCAATCTACAAATAAGGAAAGAGATCTAATCTCTTTCTTTAATCTTTTGTAGATCTTTTACAAGAGAGATAATTTAATTTTAATTCTCTTTAATAAATTATATCTTCCACATAATAAAAATTAAAATTAAAATCTTTTTTTAATTTAATTTGGTCGGCCCCTCTAGCTTGGGTTCAAGCTAGGGCCGGCCACCCTAAACCCATGCTTAGGCCGGCTTGGCCGGCGCCCTTTAGGTGAGTATAGAAGGTGGGTATAGGTGGGTATAGTACTCTATAAATAAGATGCTACGATAGGGACCGAGAGGAGGAATTGATTTTGGTCTCCCGATAAAATTATGCATCCCGTGTTCGCCCCGAACACACAACTTAATTTTATCAATAATAATTCATTCCACTAGAGAACTATTATTGAACTACCGCACCAATCCCAAATTACATTTTTTGGGCTCCTTCTTATTATGAGTGTGTTAGTCTCCCTGTGTTTAAGATACCGAATGTCCACTAATTAAGTGAGTTACTGACAACTCATTTAATTAATATCTTAGTCCAAGAGTAGTACCACTCAACCTTATCATCATGTCGGACTAGGTCCACCTGCAGGGTTTAACATGACAATCCTTATGAGCTCCTCTTGAGGACATTATCAACCTAGTATCTCTAGGACACAGTTTCCTTCTATAATCAACAACACACACTATAAGTGATGTCATTTCCCAACTTATCGGGCTTATTGATTCATCGAACTAAATCTCACCCATTGATAAATTAAAGAAATAAATATCAAATATATGTGCTTGTTATTATATTAGGGTTAAGAGCACACACTTCCATAATAACCGAGGTCTTTGTTTTTTTATAAAGTCAGTATAAAAGAAACGACCTCAAATGGTCCTACTCAATACACTCTAAGTGTACTAGTGTAATTATACAGTCAAGATAAACTGATACCTAATTACACTACGACCTTCTAATGGTTTGTTGCTTTCCATTTTGGTCGTGAGCTACTGTTTATAATTTATAAGGTACTGATAACATCATCTTCTGCATGTGGCACCACATACTATGTTATCTACAGTATAAATTAATTGAACAACTACAACTAAATGTAGACAATTTGACCAAATGTGATTCTTTATTCATAATAAATGTTTACAAAGGTTAGGCTTTCAGTATACACTCCAACAGTGTTGTGGTATGCTACTATAAGGATTTCCAATTTGTTAGATTTAGAATTTTGTCTTTCAATTGGCAGTAGACAGTTGGTCTGAAGATTGCTGGGTTCCGACATTTCCGTTGTGGACCGGGTCTATTGCCTTCACAGACGGCTGAAAGAAAGTTAGAGGTAAGGTGTATAAATTTATTCTGGTACTAGATTCAAATTTTGAAGAGTTCAAATTGGTTTAGTTCTAGACCTAAATCAAATTATATAGTGGGGTGAATTAGGATTCTAGTAAATAAGAAATTATTTTTAGCTATGTGATATGTATGTAGCTAAATTAAATGTGGTTATTACAGGACTTTAATTCGAGACGGTGTCTCGACGAGGGATCTATTTCGGATACAACCATTTTATCGGAGGCGGGTACTTTGACTTATGTCTTTTGATATACATAATAATGTTTTTAACATATAGCAAGATTGTGTTTTCCATTTGTTTCGGTTGGTCACTGCATGATCTATTACATGTTTACTATTAAACTGCGTGGTTGTGTCAGCCAGAGGCTGAAAATGATATTAACTGCGTGGTGATTATTTTATTATTGTTATTATTCCAGCCGCATGTGGCTGAGGTATATGGTGATTGTAGAAAGTTTCAGATTGTCCGTCGTACAAGGGAGATGCTGTCGAAATTTCTTCGGACAAGGACTCCTCCGGGGCGTGACATCATCTGCTTATTAAATGCTAGAAGATAATCCTTTTAAAGGGGCAAAGAAATAGAGGAAAAGAAAGGAGAGTAAAAATCTTCTCTAGTAAAACAAAAATATTCACAAAAAACAAAATTAGTATACACTTGAGAATATAAACTAGTGGAAAGTTTTCATTTTTTATTATAACTCTTTATGATATTCCAAGGGAAAATTTTCATTTTTTATTTGCCTTTTGTTGTAACAGTTTGACTTATGTATTAGCTTAACCCAATCATGTGCACACTTGTCTTTTAGTTTGTGTATAAGAATGTTATTTTTTTTATATTCCTACATTTTCATATTTCAAGATAATAGATGGTAGTAGTGGCACTGGTAGCAATGTAAATTCATCTGTCGGACCATTTACTAGTGAAGAATCTGTAAGCCAAAGTCATAGACAGAAAGCGGATATAGCATGAGCTCATGTTTCTGAAGGTGTAAATGCACAAGGAAGAAAAACTATGACATGCATTTATTGTCACAAGACATTTGCAGGTGGGGGCATATTTAGGATGAAGCAACACTTAGCGGGGGCAAGGGGTAACATTGTTTCTTGTGGAAAGGTTCCACCAGAAGTTAGGCATGCTATTTCAGTAACCTTGAAAGATATTTTTGAGAAGAAAAAAGAGAAAAAAAAGGAGAATTTGGGGTAGAAAATCCATTTGGTCGATCTGTAGATGAATTTGATGGCAATGAAGTCCAAGAAATTCTCATTATTCACACTAAAGGAATTACAATCAATGAGGCAAGTGCACCATCTTATAAAGGAAAGCGAAAAGCCACTACACTAGGCCCAGATATACATAATTTCTTTAAAGGTGGAAATGAAATTCACAACCCACTATCAAGGTTATTTTGCAAAGTAAAGAAAAATGGCACAACTGTGATATGGCTATTGCCCGTTGGTTTTATGATGCTTGCATTCCTATAAATGTTGCTAACTCTCCATTTTTTGCAAAAAGCTATTGATCAAATAACATCAATGGGTCATGGGTATAAAGCTCCATCTTATTATGATCTGCGAGTGCCTTTGTTGCGAGAAGCTAAGAAAGATTTGGCTTTACTTATTGATTCATTTCGAAGTATTTGGACTGAAACTGGTTGCACTATAATGGGTGATGGGTGGAAAGGCAGTAGACAAAGGCCATTGATTAATTTTTTGGTTTGCTGTCCTAAAGGTATATCTTTCATCAAATCTATTGATGCATCTGATGTTGAGACAAATGCACAAAATTTGTGTAATTTATTTGCTGAAATTGTTGAAATCGTTGGTCTAAGAAATATGGTGCATATGATTACTGATAATGCTAGCAATTATAAGGCTGTTGGAACTTTACTAAGTGAAAAATACCCAACCATTTGTTGGTCTCCATGTGCTGCACATTGCATCAATTTAATTTTAAAGGATATTGGTCAAATGAATTATGTGAAAGCCATAGTATCACTTGCTTCAACTGTGACTGTATTTGTGTATAACCACAAGTACACTTTAAATTAGTTGAGAAAGACAAAAGGGTGGAAGGAGATTATTCGTCTAGGAGAAACTAGATTTGCAACTACTTTTATTGCATTAAAAAGTTTGCATGATCACAAAGATAGTTTGCAAGCTCTAGTCACCAGTGGAGATTACAAAAAGTTCTTGAAAATAGACAAAGGAAAAGAGGTCAAGCAAATTGTTTTGAATGAAAAGTTTTGGAATAATTGTTTGATTACAATGAGGATTATGGGCCCACTTATTCGTCTTTTGCGTGTTTGTGACACTGATGAAAGACCTTCTTTGGGTTATGTCTATGAGGGCATGTATAGAGCAATTAATGGCATCAAGAAGCTCTTTAAAAACAAAGAGAGATTCTACAAGCCTTATACTAACATAATCAATGAAAGATGGGATAGAATGTTGAGAAAGAATCTTCATGCTGCTGCTTATTATTTGAATCATGCTTTTCAATATGATCCCACATTTTCTACCCATCCAGAGATCACAAATGGTTTGTTTGATTACATAGAATCAAAGGTAGATTGGTGTAGTTTGGATGTATTAACATATGAAATTGGTATGTTTCGAGATCGCTAAGGGAGTTTTGGGCGAAAATATGCTATTCTTAGCAGCCAAAAAAATTGTCCAAGTAATAATTTTTTATTATATTAAATCTTTTGAAAAAAAAAATATTTATTATTTAGTTTTCTTTATCTAATATTCTAATATTCACTGTGATTGTGGTAGAGAGTTGGTGGAAGCTCTTTGGTTGTGATGCTCAAAATTTACAAAAGCTTGCAATTAGGATTTTGGGTCAAACAACTTCTTCTCGATGTCAACGAAATTGGAGTGTTTTTAAACGTATTTATACAAAAAAAAAGGAATAGATTGGAGCATCAGAGACTTAATGATATTGTATATGAGCATTATAATTTGCGATTGCAATATAGGTACATCTGAAATTATTCTTTTTTTTATTATTAATTTCATTATTTTGTATCAAAAAATTTATTAATATATTAATAACTCATGAAATATGTTGTAGGAGTGAACAACCAAAGAGAAGTTATGATCCCGTTGATTATGAGTCCATTGATAAAACAGATTTTTGGGTGGTGGAAGAAATACCAATAGGAGAGCTTGATTATGATGAGTTGGAAGAGGAGCTTGAAGAACTTCTAATACCTCTGGAAAGTTCTAATTTTCAACAATTTGAAGGTTGTTTTGATATGATATTATATTATTAAGTATAAAGATATAACTATTTTTCTTGAAGTAAATGTGATTGTTTTTTTCCTTTTCAGATGATGAAGATGAAGCTGAGCCCGAGGATGTTAATTTGGACTTATTTCAACGTAGAAGTGTTCTTGTTGATGAAGATGATTGGATATGAATGTAATAATAGAGTTGTAAATTCGTGATGAATTGATTATTTTTAATTATATGTTAGTTGTTAAATATTATTGTATTTGTAATGAATTATTGTCTTTTTTTTTAATTGAATGAAACTATTTAGTAGTTATGTTATTGTTTAGTATATATTTATTTGCTAGAGTTATAAATTTAGTGAATTTAATGCTATAATTGAAGCAGGTCTTATATGAAATAAGATAAATTGTTGGTACAATAGGTTTCCTCTCTTTATTTTGAAGCGTGAATTTTTTTAACTATTGAAGCATGATTTATATATATATATATATATATATATATATATATAACGATTGAACCATCGATTCGACCGGCTGAACCTAAAAAATCTCAATCCAATCATCTCATTGGTTCAATGACTAGTCCGATTTTCAAAACATTGGTTAATAGATGATCTTTTTTTCACATGAACAAAGCGAGATTATATTAACTCGACCTTCTTTCTCACAAAAGAAAAGCATTAAGTTCATAGATCTCATTTATTGTCCAGCTCAGCAACTACTGCGGGTCAATGCTGACATTCCTCAGTTTAATCGTTTCCATTCAGCCGCTGCTGCCGCCCCTCCTCCTCCTCCTCCTCTGGCAGCGGATTCTGATACCTGTAGAGCGCTGCGCAGGCGATGTAGTAGCTAAAGTTGGCAATCGTCAACACAGTCACAATCCAATACACCTTCTCCAATCTCGACGCGTTTATATTGTCCGGTAACCACCCTGTCGTTCGCCGGATCAAGTCTATCACGGCAGTGCTCAGGTAGAACCCCAGCGCAATGGTCACCGCTATCATCCCCGTCGACGTGTTGCGCAGCATCGATGGGAACTCCCGGTAATAAAGCGCCACTTGCCCCGGGAAATGAAACGCCTCCCCCACCCCCACCAATACCAACGGCACCACCAGCCATAGCGCCGACATCGGCACCACCCAACCGGCCTCGCTTTCCTTACGATGCGCCCGCACCACCCTCGCCCGGGCGTGCTCCACCAGGGCAGACGCAGCCATGCCGGCCGCGTTGAAGAAGTGGCCCACACCCACGCGCTGGAGCGGCGTGGGAGTGTGCCGCGTGAGGTGGTGCCAGAGAGGGAGGAGGAAGCGGTCGAGCAGGCAGAGGGCGATTGCTGTGCTGGCGAGGGAGGAGACGACAAAGGAACTGGCGGGGACGGAGAAGTGAGGTCCGACGGTACGGTCCATGGTGAGGGCTTGGAGGACGGTGAGGCCGAGCTGGATGCTGATGGAGACGCTGATGAAGATGGAGGAGCTCCAGAGAGGGAAGATGCGGAGCAAGACCTTGAAGTCCTCGACTTGCTCCACGCTGGAGAGCCTCCACGGCTTGGCCACCGACCCGTTTGGCTTGATCTCGCCGTCGCAGATCCACGCAGCCCTGTTCAGAAACCTTAGGCTCTGGGTCGGAGCACGTCCCAGTAGGCTCCCGTTCGGAGTATGATCCAAAGCCTTTGCTCTGTTAATGTTTCCGCCATTAATTGCTCTGAAGTAATAGCTGGGATTCGCCGGTGTTATTGTAACATTCCATTTTCTGAAAGCAGCAACGACCACTTGTAGGAGGCCAGTGAACGGGCTTCCTTGGGCTGCCGGCTTCCTGTAGTACTTGGCTCCCGACAGCAGGACGACGGCGATAGCAGCGTTAGCCGTTGCGGACAGCCCGAAGCCCAGCGTCCAGCTGATGCTGTCTTCAATGAAGACTAAGACAGTGGTTCCGATGATGCCAGCGGCGTAGATGAGGACGAAGAACCAGTTGAAGATCACGGTCTGGTCTCGGGGCTTGTCGAATTGACTGGCGCCCAGGGCGAGCATGTTGAACCGCGTTCCGCCACAGCCGGCCGCTGTCAGAGCTATTGCTATGTATAAGAAGGCGAGCTGGCCCGAAGACGCCGACTGGCAGTCGGCGGAACCGAACGCGCATGGGGGCGGCCTGAGCCACTTGACGGCAGCGGTCAACGTGACGAGGACGAGTGACTGCAGCAGCGAATAGGTTTTTTTTAAAATTTTTTTTTAATCGCCCAAAAAAAAAAAAGACCCTCTAGTTGGTCCATGGAAAAAGGTATTTCATATTTTAATTCAGATCTTCTGCGCCTAAAAAAATTCTATTTTTTTATCTTATTTACTGGATAGTCATGTGTAAGATATTCTCGTGATATATAAGACATCTTTATTATATAAAATGTAATTTGATCAGCCCGATTGATAAGAAAATACAGAGATCCGAACTCTTCGTATTTATACTTGTTTCCTATTTTAAACTACAAAAAGTATTTTATAAACATAAATTAATTAGTATTTATACTCGTTGCTGTCAGAGTGAAGTTAATAAATGTATAGATAGAAAAATTATGAGAATTTGGAACTGCTAAAACGATTCAAATGAGAGAATTAAGATGAGGACGCTGCCTACCAGTAAACTGAGCAAGGTGGAGAAAACGATGACCGGATAGCAGCCGACGAAGGCATCAGAAAGGATGGCTCCGGCGACGGGCGAAAGGCTGATGCAGCCGTTGACGATGTTCCCGATCTGCGCGGCGTCGATGCTCTTCACGTTGTACTGCTTTATCAGGTACACCGTCAAGTTGGCTGTCACTCCTGAAGCCGCTAGCGTCATCCCAAACGCACTCCCTGCAAAACCAATATTAATCCTCCCTCCCTGTAATTACCAGCTCGATCTGCGTGCCGCAAATTAAATATCGGTGCTGCGAGAGAGGGGAAGAGATGAGACCTAAGATGAAAGGAAAAGTGATCCATCCGCCTTTGCCGTCCTTCGGTGCTTCAGCTTCTTGGGACTCCTCCTTACTCATCCTGCAATTTCTGAACTTACGCCTGTTAGCTCGTACAATCTCTACTTGCAGTTTTAAACTGGGTCTTCCATTTGGAGTTCTCACTCCAACTTTATAAATTATTAGAGCGAGAGCGAGAACGTAGTGATGTATCACTGAACACCTTTTCTTTTTTTAACACTTGACCATAAAATTTTAATCATGCACACCAGATGCTATGTTTCTTTTTCTTCTCATTTTGTTACGGCAGAGGCAGTGGTGATTTAAACTATCCCAAGACGAGTCGGGGTATCTCAGTCATTTAATGTTTTATTAGATATTGGAGATTATGATTGATCCGGTCTGCTCAAATAAATCATTGATGAGTTTGGTCCGTAGTCAATTTAATTGTCACTCATCAAATAATAATAAGAATGGTGACGTGATTCAGAGCCTAAAAGCAAATAACAAAGAAGATGATTAGAATGATGACAAGGAGATTTTCTAACATATATATTCCGACGTTCAAATTGAAGGATGAAGAAGTTTGCTCTATTGTCAATTTAATTATCAATCACTAAATAATAATGAAAATGATGATGTGATTCGGAGTCTAGATAAAAGTAGATAAGAAGAAGAGTATTAGAATGACAGTAAGAGGGTTTCATAACATAGACACTCCGACGCTCAAATTAAAGGATGAAGAAGATGAATATTAGGATTTTGATGTACATAGTTGTGCGTATACCCCTGGATACCAGAAAGGACTGTGAGCATATTAATCCGGACATGACACGTAGTGGTCACAGTTTTTTTTTTTCCTTGCATTAGTGGTGATAAAATTTCCTATTTTCATGGGATAAATTAGTGGAATTAGTTTTTCTTATTTTCATGGGATAAATTAGTGAATTAGTCTTTCCTATTTTCATGAGTTAGTGGTGTATTTAAAGAGTCCTAGAGATGTGTAGTAAATCAATTCATTTTTTGCTCAATGTAAGAAAGTATTCTAGTAGTTATTTTTCTCCTCGCTCTATTCATTTTTCACATTAGTGAGTGTATATGTCTTTGGGTGTGATACCAACAGTTTCTAAGCTAACATATGGTATCGGAGCAAAGTCAGTATAGAACTCCTAAGTTAGTATTGAACACCCAAGAATCCATGACTCCACAATAATGTTGGGTGTCCCACAAGCTACTGTGAAGGAGAACGGCGGGATGTCATTTTCCTATCCAATGCTAACTCCTCACAATTATATTGTGTGGGCAATCAAGACAGAAGCGATTCTTGATGCCCAGGGAGTCTGGGAGGCGGTGGAGCTAGCGAAAGGAGCCCAGCTGGATGCAAAGAAGGACAAAAAGGCGCGTGCATACATCTTGCAGTGTGTCCCCGAAGACATCCTTCTCCAGATCGCAAAAAAAAAAAGACGGCAAAGGAAGTCTGGGACATCCTCAAGATGAGGTATCTTGGTAGTGATTGGGTGAAGAAGGTACGGTTACAGATGCTGAAGAGCGAGTTTGACGCCGTTCGGATGAAAGAGACCGAGACAATTGATGAGTTTGCTGGCAAACTCAGTGCCATGAGCAGCAAGTTCTCCACTCTTGGTGTCACGCTTGAAGACTGCTATTTGGTAAAGAAGTTGCTCGATTATGCCCCTGATAAATTATTTCCTATTGTTGCTAGTATTGAGCAGTTTCACAACCTTGAGACAGTACCATTTGAGGAGATTATAGGACGACTGAAGGCATACGAGGAACGAGCATTATGATTACGCGGCAATACCAACAGCACTGAAGGTGAGCTCCTACTTACTCATGCCACATGGCAAATGTGACAGAAGGAGAGCAATGAGGACATTTTGTCAGGAGGCAAGGGGCGTGGGTCCAGGAGCCCTGGTCATGGAAAATGACATGGGCACAGGCGAGGGCGCGGTCATAGTCGTCGTACCCTGCGTTAGGATAGTGCAAGAGGCACTAGCAGCAACGACAAAGGTACTCGTGACAAGAGCCATATAAAGTGTTTCAATTGTGAGAAAATGTGGCATTATGCGTCTGAATGCTACAATAAGCGTCGTGATGATGAAACTCACCTCACTTGCGCCACCGATGAAGAGCCATCACCGATGATGACCGTGTCCCACGAGGAGTCTCACACTAGGCGTGAGCGGTAGGATACCATTCTGCTCAGTGAAGATAGGTTGCTGCCGGAGATGTACTGCAACATTAAGAAAGGAGATAAAGACGTCTGGTACCTTGACAACGGTGTCATCAACCACATGACTGACCGTCACAAGAAGTTTCAAGAATTAAATGAAACCATCATCGAGAGGGTGAGGTTTGGCGATGGATCAACCATTGAGATCATGGGCAAGGGGACGGTTGTGTTCGAATGCAAGAACGACGATTAGAAGGCTCTCCACGAGGTACATTACATTCTGAAACTTTGTAGTAATATCATAAGTCTTAGTCAATTGACAGAAGCTGGGAATGAGGTGCATATGGAAGGAGATATCATGAAGGTGATTGATAGGAGCAAGAAGCTCTTGATGCTGGTAAAGTGAACACAGAATCACTTGTACAAGATAACCTTGAAGATATTCAAGCAAGTCTGTCTCCTAGCAAGACTAGAAGAGCTAACCTGGTTATGGCATGCAAGGTTCGGACATGTCAATTTCCATGACTTGAAGTTGTTGGGTGAGAAGAAATTGGCGGTTGATGTGCCACTATTGCTCCAGTCGAACAAGCTTTGCGAGGTGTGTGTGATCGCTAAGCATACAAGGTCATCATTCCTGTGCCAAGCAAACTTTAGAGCAGAGAAGCCATTGGAACTTCTTCATGCTGATATTTGCGGGCCAATCACACCATGTATACTCATTGGTAACAAGTATTTCCTTTTGATTGTTGATGATTTCACAAGGTGGATGTGGGTGTTTGTATTGGCAGCAAAGAATGATGCTTTCCAAGCATTCAAGAAGTTTAAATTCTTGATAGAGAACACGATTGAGCACAAGATCAGAACACTTCGGACAGATCGGGGTGATGAGTTTTATCCACAGAGTTCATTCTGTTCTGTGAAAATGAAGGAATTGAACGACACCTCATGACTCCCTACACACCTCGACAAAATGGTGTTGTGGAGTGCCGGAACCGCACCGTGATGGCTATGGCAAGATCTCTCCTCAAGGGTGCACACATGTCGACAAGGTTCTGGGGAGAGGCGGTTAGGCATGTTGTCTATCTGCTAAACTGTCTCCCAACTAAGGTGCAGAGAGAATGTATCCCATTTGAAGCTTGGATAGGGAGAAAGCCACATCTCGCCCACTTGAGAGTATTTGGTTGTGTTGCATATGTGAAAAATATAGCCCCTCATCTTAAGAAACTTGACGACAGAAGCTCACCCATGGTATACTTGGGTGTCGAGGAAGGCTGCAAAGCTCATCGTGTATTTGATCCAAGGCATGGCAAGCTACAAATAAGTAGAGATGTAATATTTCAAGAAAATTGTGAATGGACATGGAATGCAGGTGCTAACAAGGATGAAAACTTACTGGAGTTTATGGTGGTGGATGCATTTGACACCGATGAGGTGATTGTTGCAGCAGACGTTGAGGCAGGGGTGGAACATGTCACACCACCAGTAACAACCCTAGTACCCATGACAAGAGCGTCAAGTCTATCTACACCACCATTGAACGCCCATGCAGTTACCTCGCCTCCAATAACAAACACACCTGAGTCTCATGAAGGGCTAGTCCATTTTAAATTCATTGTCGATATCTATGCCAACACTGAGGAAGTGGTTGGTGTTAATGAAGAAGAGAATGAGGTGATGATAGTGATGTCTGAAGAGCCGACATGCTACTAAGAGGCTATAATTGAGGCTTACTGGTACGAAGCAATGGAGGAAGAGCTGAGATCTATTGAGATGAACAAGACCTGGACCCTAACTGAGCTCCCATTAGGCCATAAATCTATCGGCCTAAAGTGGGTGTTCAAACTGAAGAAAGATTCAACGGGGAAAGTTGTTAAGCACAAAGCAAAATTAGTGGCTAAAGGCTATGTACAAAGACAAGGCATTGACTTTGAAGAGGTGTTTGCACCTATTGCTAGACTTGACACTGTTTGAGTCATTCTTGCGCTTATGACAAATTAAAGTTGGGAGGTACACCATCTAGATGTGAAGTCATCATTTCTTAATGGAGAGTTAAAAGAAGAAATCTATGTCACTCAATCGAAAGGGTTTGAAGTACAAAATCAGAAACACAAGGTGTACAGGTTGTCCAAAGCCCTCTATGGACTGCGGCAAGCTCCACAAGCTTGGAACATGCGACTGAACAGGAGTCTGGAAGAGCTCGGTTTCAAAAAAATGTACTCAAGAACATGCAATATATACAAGAGGTGAAGGAGAAGCAAGTATACTTGTTGGAGTGTATGTCGACGATCTCATCGTGACAGGAAGTATCACAGAAGAAATCAACAAATTCAAACAACAAATGATGACGGAATTTGAGATGAGTCATTTGGGTCTCCTCTCCTACTACTTAGGAATTGAAGTAGAATAACAGAAGAACCGAATTTTACTTAGACAATCAACTTATGCCAAGAAAATCCTGTCTCAATTCAAGATGGAAGATTGTAATGCCACAAAGCATCCGATGGAACCCAAGACACAGCTACATAAAGACTTGAAAGGGACTCCAGTTGACGCCATGGAGTACAAGCGCATTATTGGTCATCTGAGATATTTACTACACACACGACCTAACCTATCATATTCTGTCAGAATGGTGAGCAAATACATGGAGATGCCTACAATCATGCATCACAAGGTGGTCAAACAGATTCTCAGGTATTTGAAAGGTACAATTCACTTTGGACTTGTTTACATGAAGGGACCCCAGAAAATTGGTATATTCGGTTACTCGGACAGTGATCTAGCCACCGATCTAGATGGAAGGAAAAACACAAGTGGAATGACTTTCTATTTTAATGAAAGTTTGGTGTCTTGGAATTCACAGAAGCAAAAGACAGTGGCGCTTTCATCTTGTGATGCAGAGTTTATGGCAGCCACAACTACAGCCTGTCATGCTTTGTGGTTAAGGAGCCTTGCCAGTGAATTAACCGGTGTAGAGCCAAAGCCGGTGACTCTGTTTGTCGACAACAAATCTGTCATAGCTCTCATGAAGAATCCGATATTTTATGGTCGCAACAAGCATATAGATACAAGATTCCATTTTATCAAAGAATGTATTGAGAAGGGACAGATTGTGGTTAAGTTCGTTAATATCGGAGAACAACTAGCCGATGTATTAACTAAACCATTGCCAGGAGTGAAGTTAGCAACCATGCGACAACAACTCGGTGTCCTTGATTTAGAGCCATGTCAGGATTAGGAGGGGTAATGTGAGCATATTAATCCGGACATGACACGTAGTGGCCACGATTTTTTTCCTTGCATTAGTGGTGATAAGATTTCCTATTTTTATGGGATAAATTAGTGGAATTAGTCTTTCCTATTTTCATGAGTAGTAGGTGTTAGTTTGTGGTGTATTTAAAGAGTCCTAGAGATGTGTAGTAAATCAATTCATTTTTTTCTCATTGTAAGAAAATATTCTAGCAGTTATTTTCCTCCTCGCTCTATTTATTTTTCACATTAGTGAGTGTACATGTCTTTGAATGTGATACCAACAGTTTCTAAGCTAACAAGAACTACCTTTTATAAGAAGACCATAAACTTTTTTCTTCTGTTACTTTCTCTATGTTGCCATTATTTAACTCCTTAAATATTACGAGACTTGATCACGTTGTTGTGAGATTTACATGATAATTATCTTTTTCCTAAAATAATCCAAAATTTGAAATGATCATGTATCCTGTGTCGGCGCCAAGAGGCCGGAAAGCCAAGGAGGCAGTGTCTTGAGAGTCAAGAGCTGAGAATCTAAGGAGTTGGGAGGCCTGAGAGGTCGGAAGGCTATGGAGCCAGGAGGTCTGGAGCCCTGAAAGGCCGAGAGGCATTAGAGGCTGGTAGGCTAAGGAGTCGCGAGGCCTGTAAAGTTAGGAAGCTAAGGAGCAGGGAAATCCGAGACTTTCCTATATTGGAATCACCTCAACAGGTCTGACTGTCTTATCTTACCAAGTTAGGAAGCTAAGGAGCAGGGAAATAAGAGAAGATTGATAAGATAAGACTTTCTAATGGCAATGATCGACCAAACTATCCTCCTCTAGGTTTTGTTACCTTTTTCTGAAGCCACATGCTAAGCGGGCTACGGTTCCCTATCTTTATTTTCTTTATTGAAGTATCGTGATACTTTCGCATCTCGTTGTCACAGCTTGGCCCTAATTTTTTCTATCTTTTGACTGGGGTAGTAATTCTTTTTCTGTTTATATCGCATTTCATTGTCTCCTTCTTTTATTTTTTCTTTTACCCAAAGAAGATGACGGATGTGATATTTTTCTTTTCCACCTGATTTGGAATTAATTGATCAAGGAGTTTCCTTCATCCCACAAGGGATGGAAACCCTAATTATTTTTTTTATCAAAAACCCTTAGACTCCATTTTTTGGCTGACTCGTTGGTAGCGAGAATTGCCCCTTTCTCTAATTTTGAAAGACTACTAACCTAGTGTTGGAGGATCGGTGGTTGACTAGAAGGGGGAGTTGAATAGGTGGTGCCCTCAATAGATAGCTTCCTACATATTCGTTAGTGCGCAAGCGGAAATACAAATACTAATATGAATACAAAAGCTAAAATATGAATACAAAAGCTAAAAACAAAGAGAAAGAACATGCAAACCAATGCACGTCGATGTAACGTGGTTCGGAGATTAGGGCTCCTACTCTATGACTGTCCTTGAGGTGAACGATCCTGATCCTTCGATGGATTAGCCCCAGGCAAACTCCCGCTATCTCAAGTCGCTCCTTGTGGGTGGAGAAACCTCATCACAAAACTCACCAATACCTCTTGGATTACATAAGCACTTGAGAACTCTTGTGATTACTAATTAGGTTTTAATCAAGTCCAATTTTGTCACCTGAGCCAGCTATCCCAAGCTCCTTCTTATAGAGTTTGAAAGAAAATAGCCTTGCTATTTTACCGTTACCAGTCGACTGGTCCTTGCATCAGTCGACTGGTGCCAGCCTAATGACTCTCTACCAGTCGACTGGTGTCATGTACCAGTCGACTGATCCCAGTCATTTCGAGCACAGAAGCTCTCTATCCTCTCCCCCAATCGACTGATCCCAGTACCAGCCGACTGGTACATTCCTAAATCTTGGGTTCCCTTTCCCGAGTACATTTCTCTCGCACTCAGACCCTCACGACTCACTTGACTCTTCTTCTTGGCAGCTTTGACTTCTTGCCTTCAAACTTACTTCCTTTGGCTCTCGTCCCTTGGATGCATCCAAGCCTGCAGCTCGTCCCAATGACATCTTTCGTGTATGCCTCAAAGTACGCTTCCCTCAGCTCTTGTCCTTATCGCCTTGTCCACGTCCCCTCGATTGCTCCATCATTCACCGGACCCGAAGCCATCAAGCTGAGTCGTATGTGTATTCTACAAACTTGTACACTCACATACACATTTCAAATAATGAGGGTAATCCTTACTTAAATCCTTTGCCTAAACACCAAAACACATGGTCACACGGACCATTGGGATTGCTCCAACAATCTCTCCCTTTTTAATGTTTGGCAATACGTTTAAGTTAGGGAAAACATATAGTAAATAAACATGCTAAAAAGAAATAATGGACTTATATTGCCAAGGCTACACACTTGGACTTACACTGCCGAATAGACTTACGTTGCCAACACTACACACTTGGACTTACACCGCTGAATGGACTTACATTGCCAAGGCTACACACTTGGACTTAAACCGCCGAATGGACTTACGTTTCCAAGGCTAAACACTTGGACTTATACCGCCGAATGCATTTATGTTGCTAAGGCTACACACTTGGATTTACACTGCCGAAACAAAATGCAAACATGTATTAGAACCTTCACAAGGCTCCCCCTACACCTAAGCTCCCCAATGAGCTAGGATTTTTCCATAGGGATTTTTAAGAACCTATCACAAGGCTCTCCCTATGCAAAGGCACTAAAGGTAGGTTTTCCCAACTAAACTTTACTTCTCCCCCTTTGCCTAACATTCAAAAAGCTCTCCAATAATATCACAATTGTTTAAAACTTATCATCCAAACTGACCCTAAACTTATGTATTTCTCTCCCATGGATCTCATACATCTAAACGAGTTGACCTGGTCAAGAACAACACCGAAAACACTTTCAAGCTGGTATCAATCGACTGCCCCCAAGTACTAGTCGACTAATCCCTTCGACACAACCTTATAGAAGCATTCTATGGTCAAAAAATACTGTTACCAGTCGACTGATAACTGCACCAGTCAACTGATATCCTTTTCCAGCCTTTTTTTAACATTTTTGACCTGATTTCAGAAATACACCAGAAATTCTATAGACTTCCAAAAATTCCTAAATTATGTGGAGAGGTCTATTTTACCCATGTCTATTTAAGAAAAATACATTACAAAATGTATCTATCACCAATCCCAAGATTGACACAAAATATAAAACTATCTAAATGATTCAATTGAATCTTGACTTAAAGTCCTAGTTTTGGCTTCCTCTTGATGTATTTGCTCATACTAAATCACAATACATCCCTAGAATTGGTTTATATGGCATCTACACATCCAAAACTAATTATTATGTAATATGACCCCAATGTCATATTTCCTTGCATGAAAAACAACCCAATGTGTACTAATTTGCTAAGTTTGAGACTCACACTACAACAAAAATCCTCATAGACATCGGTTTTCCACTGGTGTCTATTTCATTTTCGACCGATGTCTATGAAGCCGATGTTAAAAGTCTGCCATTTTAGACATCGGGTTAAAACCGATGTAGTATCACTTAACGACACCGGTCTTCGAATCGGTTATTAACCGGTGTAGTATCACTTAACGACACCGTTTCATCAACGGTGTAAAACCGATGTAATATTGTATGTTAATAACACCAGTTTTGGCAGCGGTAAATGACCGATGTAATATTAGTTAATAACATCGGTTTTGCAGCGGTGGAAAACCGATGTAATATGTATATTTTTAACAGCACAAATTTGATTTCCGAAACAATGAAAAACCGACAATAATAAAAAAAAAACACAAATATTCACAAATTATACAAATATTCTTCATTCAACAATATCCATAAAATACACAAATATTCACAAATTATATAAATAATCTTCTTACAACAGTATCCATAAAATACTCAAACATTCTTTTTACATCAAAAGCTAGCTAATAGATATCAAAATCAAGGTAGAACATTCTTTTAACACATCAAGGTAGAACCACAATTCAAATGTAATCTAGCATGCATTCAACCCACTCGAACCGCACTTCATCAATTTCAACTCTAGAGTACTTGAGATTTGTAAACTGTAAAAACACATAAATAATATATTAGTAAACCAAGACCAAAGATCATAGTTGAAAATGCAATAAGAGCACCAGGTAACAAGATGACTAATTGGAATGCTTAAAAAGATAAACATTCATCAATTATCTCAACCACATCATATAGTGATAGATCTATGAATAACAAGTTAAAATCTAACCCTTGATAGTAATTGTGCCCGAAACTGTCCAAATTAGGCCTTTGATTGGGGGTTGGCTTCTTGAATGCTCTACAAACAACCCATCCTTCTTCCTGTGTCAAGTTTTACACATCAAAATACTTGAGTATGCATGTGTTTCATACATGTATTAATATGATTGTTTTTCACTAACATACACAGCTTGAGGATGATCATTATGATTGAACATACACAGCTTTCACATCAAATTAGGCCTTTGAAGCTACCTTTCTCGCAAGGTAGTAGCCCACCAGCTCTTCTTCTGTGGGATGAAACCTGAAACCCGGTGGAACGACGCTGCTATCTCCTTCCATCTCAAAGAATTAATATATACTGCACTTATTAATCTACCTTTTGATCGATCGAAGCACTCCTGAATTATTACAACTTTCAAGTTTATTTTGCAATTGAAGCCTTCCAATATAAGTTAGTAAGAAAAAGCTAACTAGAAAACATGAAAAGCACTACCGGCCACATATAGAGAGAGAGATGTTTCTTTGAGTGCACTACAACTTATACAAGATGAATGGTTGCATGCTCAATGTTAACGTAGAACACACTCTTAGTGTATATATTCATTCAGTAATAAGTACATAATCATATATATGCAGAGTTTAAGTAACTTACAGATTGAAAATGTTGAGAGAAGGGAAGCTCACCAGAAGAGAAATGAGGCAATGGAGGAAGAGGGAGAGGAGGTCTAGGGTTCGTAGAGGCATATATATAGTGTATTGCATCTCTCTTTCTCTTCAGAAAGCGATGTAATATATATATATATAAAGAATTAAAGGGGAGGGAGGTTAGGAGCCATCGAGTGCACCACCCAGAAAAAGCAACATGAGATAACTCTTGACACACTTAGCATATACAGTGGAAATTCATGACACAGACATGTATTGAAATTGTAATCACTAGAAAAGAATAGGATTTGAGCTGGTAGAGAAGGATAAAAATGAAAACTGTATGGCACGAGACTAGATGATAACTAAATAGGTCATAGGCTAGAACAGTAAGGTCATAGCAAAATATAGTAATACACAAAGTTACAAACATCTGGAGATGTTTTAAAATACATCTTTTACATCAATGTTTCAAAGGGAAGGAATGATAAAAGCTTTTGGTTGCTCATTCTAAAATGCAAACCAGCCAAAACATGGTTACATGGGAATTTAAGATGGAAACACAATATTAGATGGAAACACAATATATGTAAACCAATAGATTATTTGTTCCAAAAATCCAAATATACATTCATAATTTTGTAGATTTGAACATTGAAACACAATGAACTACTAGCTGTCTTTCACGTCAGGCTAAAGATGTTAAATAAATAAGGTATGTATATATATACACACACATATATATATATTGACAAGGATAAAGACACACCTGTTAAGAGAAACTGGATGTGAACCAGGAAATTATGGGTTTGTTCTTCCCTAATAACCAAGAATAAGAAACAGAGAACTAATAAGAAATAAAATATAAATGAGTTAATACGATCAAATAAAACCACAGCAAATAAGACCAAATCGCATTGTGAAAATGTGACTGTTAATTGAAAATTTTAGTAGGGCTGGATCTAAAGTATAACTATATTAGTTACCAAAATAACAGGTACTTGTGAATCAATAAATAACAGAGGCTCCCTGACTGATTATGTATAACAGATTCATAAAGGTTTGAAAAATAAAATTCATAAAGAAAGACCATAAAAGAAAAGTGGCAAACTGAGAAAAAACTGAATCATAAATCAAGAGGTGCTAGAAGAAGGAAAAAAAAGTAGAGCTTATGATCTAAAATTCCAGTGTAATTGCAACAACTTCCTATTACAGATGTAGTATTATTTAATGACCATTTAATGTGGATAATATAATTGAAAGAAATAACAACTATTACAAGGTGAAGTATCCATACCGTAGGCGGCATTAAATCAAGGAATTGGTAACAGAGGTGGCGCATTGCATCTTGCTGATCATAAGGTATTACATCACCTAGAACATCATCATTTGTTAAAATTTTAATATCCACATTCTCCTGAAAAAGAAAGCAGGTGTAAACTTCAACATTCACCAAAATTGAAAAGATTATTGATAGTACAGTGCCTCTACTGACTGCTAAACCCACACAAAGAATAATAAAAATAGAGTCTTGTGTAAAGGATATCCATGACATATATACATACATTTTATAGCTGACACGATATGATGTCAATACCTCATCAAAGGTCTAATTATCCATGTAACAATTAACATTCTAGAGTAGATAACAAATACTAAAACCATATAAAATGTGAAATAAATCTTCAAGAAGAATGAGACCTTTTGAGAAAAAAAAACAGAAATGCATATTTTTTGATACCATTAAAGAATTTTGTCATTTACCGTCAAAGAAATCATCTAATATCAAATTATCAATTAATGGTGATAATGAACTTTAATTTTTCTTGTATTCCAATACACTACTGTACTTCCAGTAGAATCAAATTGCTTATTTCCAGATGAATAGGGGCAAACATAAAAATTAGTAAAATTAAAAATAAAAAATGGACTTACCTTAGCTAATGAGATGCTAAACGACACAAACAAAAGTTATGCTTAAATGTCTTGCTTTAGTAATGTCATACCTTTAAGAGTCTGGTTCAGTAATAGTTTACAAGTAGGAACAAGAAAAAAAGTAAGCATTCATATACATCTGACTATTAAATGAATGCTTTAGTTTAAAGTAATTGATTAAATTACTTTATGATTTCAGTATCAAAACACTCAAGTCTTGAAACCCAGAAGTAGACAAAACTTGAATACATATGTTAACGTCCAAGGGAAGATCTTAGTCTCTCAAAAGCATACATAATATTTTACATAAAGTAATTGATTAAATTCCTTGCTTAGTAATGTCATTTCATGGATACAAAGATCCTGGCGCCGAGAAAAAATCGATTCTTCCTATTAAATGAATGGCAGAGTTTATACCATTGCAAACCCTTGTTGAACCACAAACCACCAAACGGATGTCACCCAGATTCTACGTTTGTGCACCCAAAAAAGACTCTATTTTCACCGAACGTAAGGAAGAAGAGGAAAAAACAGCGAAGAGCAAACAAGAAAAAGAAAAAATCAGTGAAACGGCGAGGGAAATTATAACAAATTCGATTAAAAGACCAAGCTATGCCAAAAGGGGGAAAAAAAGAAACAAAAAACAGAAACCAGAACGCATGAAGATTTATGAATCTATGAAAGAAAAATCTAGGATCATTTTTATCACACTTACTTCGCTGTAGGAGCTACCGAACTATCATTCCCAACAGAACCACAGCCCTTCGGGGTGACCTTCCGCTCCTGCCCAGCTGCTTTCACCGCTAGGTCCTTCCCCACATTCCCTTGCCCAGAAAGCTGCCCTGCACTGCCACCGGACGCAACCTCCCCTCTCCCCGAAAACAAGCCGCCACCTTTTACCGAGTTCACTTCAGATCCGCCACCTTCGGCGGCAAATCCCCACGTCCCGCCCCCATCGTTGGCGTCGGAGAACCCCCTCTTGGCACCGGAGACGAAGCTCTTGGGGAGCAAATCCAGGGTGAGCCCGATCTTCTCCACGCGGTGGGGCGACTCCGACCCAGGCAGCCCCAACCTGAGTTCCGTGGCCTTGAGGTTCAGAACCCCTCCCTCGACTCCACCGACAGAGGAGTTCCGCTCCGACAGACCTATGTAATCATGCTCCACCGTCGACGACATCAACCTCTGCATAGAGAACAGGAGATCATCAAACTGCTGAAGATTCAAAGGTAGTCGAACAAACAATCGCAAAGGGCAGAGGAGTAAAAACAAAAAAAAAACGGAGACACCTTTGCGTCTGGTTTTGCTGATCGTTAGCAACTTCCTCTCCCTCCTACATTAGACACTTTGGGCTTATCGTTAGCCCATATCCGTCGAAGAGGGAGGCGACAACGATCGACAAGGGATCAAGGGACGACGCCTTCTCGGAACCTATTTGCATCTTGGCGGATCGAGCGGTGAATCGGAAGCACAAATCTCCGATCTATGTTTCTGTCTGCTTCGAATTGGGAGAATAAAGGAGGTCGAGATTGGGCCGGCGATGGGAGGGGAGGAGAAGATAGAGGCGGAGAAGGTGAGTCGCCCGAAGACGGCTCTCTCTCTCTGCCTCCCGTGGACGACATCATATAGGGTTAGGTTAGAGGGAAGAGTTGAAAATTTTAGCTAAGTATTGGTGGGAAAATTATCATAGACATCAGATTTTAAAAACCGATGTTAAAATCGGTGTCTATTAACGAAAAAACGGACGCTTATAGACATCGCCTAAAAAATCGATATCTATGAGCGAAAATATGCGCTCATAGACACCGATTTTTGGAAAAACCGGTGTAAAATACTCAAAGACATCGGTTTTTGCTTAAAATCGTTGTTGTTCCACTGATGTCTATGAGGATTTTTGTTGTAGTGTCAAGTCAGTCTACAAACCATTTGACACACTCCATGTCTCCTCTAGACTCCCAAGTAAAACCCACTTGAGGCCCATTTGCCATGGGTCCTAACTTGACTCTTTGAGCTCCCCCTAGAGCTTTTAACCTTGGCCACCTCCCTAGGTGACTCATCTACAATTGCTAGGCCACATCGGTGCACCTTCGGTGACACTTGGCCTACAAACCTAACCTTTTTAATCTTGGACATCTTGTCCTTAGTTAATTTCTTCTTACCATTAAATGACTTTCCCTTGCCATTTATTAGCTTCTCCTTACTATAGTCATATGCAATCCTAGCATAAGACTTTCCCTTAGTCTTAGATACACTAGATCTATATCCCAAACCCGATCTATCATTATTGGATCTTTGACTACCCAACTTTTGGTTGGTCCTAGGAAGATCATATCGGTTCCACTGTACAAAAATTTTGTACAAGTGTTGAATCTTTCCTAACAACTTGCTGTGTTCTTTAGAAATTAAATTCGGAATCGCAAATGGAACTTAACATTATTGATTCCAAATTTAACTTATTTGTTCTTAATGGTTTAGACTTAGATCGCAAGCGGAACTTAATACTATTGATCCAAATCTACCTATGTTACAAATTTAATTAAATATTTATTTTGGAAATTGGCTCCCAGGTCAAACATGGCGAGACACATGACCTTCTTGGGTATGGGAGCATCCACCACTGCCTCGACAAAACCTCTTAACGAAATTCAATATTTAATTTCCTAAAATAACATTAGGTTTAACCAAAAAGAACAATCGAGTCACAAGATCGGAAAAAAAAACACAACTTCGAATATCTAATCCGAAAATCTAGAATCATATGCCTCTTGTGTTTGGAATTCATACAAAGAAAAACTAGTATGATGGAAAATAATTACTAGTTATACCTTTCTTTGTAAGCAAATAACCTCTTAATCTTTTACCGTATTCCTCTTATAATCTCGGACGTTGTGTGGGCAACAATCTTCCAAGATGAGAACCACCAAGCCCCTTATTATCCAAGCTAGATTCGGCCACCAACAATTCTCTAAGAGATGTAGAGGTCCGACCACCACCACTAAGCTCCAAGGGATGCTAGAAACAAAGCCTCCTTTCTCTCCTTCTTCTCCTAGCTAGAACCGGCCACCAAGGACTCCTCTTGTGTTGATGCTGCCGACCACAAAGGAGGAAGAGAAAAGGACAAGAGCTAGAACCAATAGGGCCGACCACCACCAAGGAAGAGAGGGAGGGAAATAGAATAGAGTTATTAACCATGAAGGCACCCCTACCCTCTCTTTTATAATCTTTGGTCTTGGCAAATAAGGAAATTTAAATAAAAACTTCCTTAATTCCTTTTGCCATGAAAAGGAAAATTTAATTGATTAGAAATCAATTTCCTTTTCTTTATCTACATGGCCGGCCACCTACAAGCTCCAACAAAGAAAAGTTTTAATACAAGAATTAAAACTTCTTAATTTGTTTCCGAAAATTTTAATAAAAAAATTCTCTAATAATTTATCCCTTCATGGTTGGTTATAAAAGGAAATTTCTTTAAATTAAAATCTCTCTTTTAAAACATGTGGATGATTTCTAAAAAGAAAAGTTATCTCTAAAATTAAAATCTCCTTTCAATCTACAAATAAGGAAAGATATCTAATCTTTTCTTAATCCTTTGTAGAAACTTATAAAAGGAAAAAATTATAATTTTAAAACTCTCTATTAAATCATGAACATGGTTACAAAAAAGGAAAGTTGTCTCAAAATTAAAATCTTCCTTTCAATATACAAATAAGGAAAGATATCATATCTTTTTTTAATCTTTTGTAGAAAGCTATAAAAAAGAAAGATTTAAATTTTAAATTCTCTTTTAAAACCATGGAATCCACATAAGAAAAATTTTAAAAAATAAAATCCTTTTAATATGATGTGGCCGGCCACACCAAGCTTGGGTTCAAGCTAGGGCAGGCCACACCATCTTACTCATCCTAATTGCTTTGGCCGACCCAAGCTTGGGTTCCAAGCTTGGGTTCCAAGCTTGCTTGGCCGGCCCCATTAGGATGGGTATAAGGTGGGTAAGAAGTGGGTATGTGGTGGGTATAATTCTCTATATACAAGAGGCTACGATAGGGACTGAGAGGAGGAATTGGTTTTGGTCTCCCGATGAAATTAAGGTTCCTGTGTTCACCCCGAACACTCAACTTAATTTCATCAATGATAATTCATTCCACTAAAGAATTATTATTAAACTACTGCACCAATACCAAATTACATTTTGGGCTCCTTCTTATTATGTGTGTGTTAGTCTCCTTGTGTTTAAGATGTCGGATGCCCACTAATTAATTGAGTTACTGATAACTCATTTTAATTAATATCTCAATCCAAGAGTAGTACCACTCAACCTTATCGTCATGTCGGACTAAGTCCACCTGCAGGGTTTAACATGACAATCCTTATGAACTCCTCTTGGGGACATTATCAACCTAGATTACTAGGACACAATTTCCTTCTATAATCAACAACACACACTATAAGTAATATCATTTCCTAACTTATCTGGCCTTTTGATTTATCGAGTTAAATCTCACCCTTTGACAAGTCAAAGAAATAAATACTAAATATATGTGCTTGTTATTATATTAGGATTAAGAGCACACACTTCCATAATAACTAAGGTCTTGTTCTTTTATTAAGTCAGTATAAAAAGAACTTACCTTAAATGGTCCTACTCAATACACTTAGAGTGTACTAGTGTAATTTATTAGTCAAGATAAATTAATACCTAATTACACTATGACTATTCCAATGATTTGTTCCTTTCCATCTTAGTCATGAGCAACTGTTTATAATTTATAAAGAACTGATAACATGTTCTTCTGTGAATGACACCACTCACAATGTTATCTACAATATAAATTAATTAAACAACTACACTTAGCAAATAAATGTAGACATAAGACCAATGTGATTCTTTTATTTCAAAATAGATGTTTACAAAAAGCTAGGCTTTTAGTATACACTCTAACAATCTCCCACTTATACTAAAAGACTATGCTGTCATATTGTTGGGTTTTTCGGGCCGCAAAAACTCGCTTTTCGCGTCGCGGAAACCCCGAATCACCCAAAGCCGTAGATCCGTGCAAGGAAAAACCGAATGAAATACAAGTACCAGTTTCAAAACTTTAGATCTACTCCTAGATCTATGTGTTGAGAGCTTTTACCTTTGAAGCGTGCCCTCGCAAAATTCCCGCTCGTCCAAGGTACGTGTCGGATCTCTAAAGTATCAAGGTAGATACTTCTCTAGTGATATCCACACGAACAAGGAGTGCTCTCTAGCACTCAAGGATGGAGAAGAGAGCCCCAAGTGTGCTAGCACTTTCTAGAGCTCTCGGATAGAATTTGAAAAAGAAAAGGAGAGAAAAACAAGAAGACTCTCACATACTCAACTAGTAGTATCCTCTTCTTGTGTCCTTCACACTCTCTTATCTTTTCTTGGATGAAACTCTACACCTTCTCACCTTCCAAAACCCCACGGCAATAGCAAGGAGAAGCAAGCATCCAAGGAAGAAGAAGCTAGAATGAATGCAAATCAATTGCATTCACCCATCATCAAGTGTGTGGCCGACCACACAAATGTAACCCCCTCATTTAATGTGGCCGGCCACATTAAAAGGAATGAGTGTGTAACCTCCATGAGGTGGCACACCATTATGAGGTGGTGATGATGTGGCAAGGATGTGTCATGCCATGTAGGATGAGTCAACCTACATGATGTGGCAATGCATCAAGTCAAACTTGATGTTTCAACTTCCATTTGGTCAAGTCAAAATTGACCAATTTCTTCCTTGTTGAGTTAAATCCAACCTTTGATTCAAGTCAATTTCAATTTAATGAATCTCAATTCATTAATATAAATTGACTCAATGAATCAAATTTAAATTAGACTCATTCAACAATTGAATCTAATTAAGTCTAACTCAATAAGTCTAATTTGAATCCAATCTTTGGTGCATCATATGAACCTAATCCAATTGGTTCATCATATGAACCTAATCTCCATCCACTTGTTCTTTGTGTGTGACCCAATAGGTTCTTGTAACGTTGGCAATGTTTCTAAACTCCTTTAGAAACATAAGTAATGAGCGGCATCTAGCAATACATCATTGCTACCCAAGTTACAAGAATGTTGAGATCCAACATCACCTTGTGACTACTAATTGTGACTCCTCACAATATGTGACATTGTCCTTCTATCTTAGACATCTAGATTGATCAATATGAGACATAGACCGTGTCATCCTCTAATCAATCTAAATCTTGAACTCCAAGTAGACTCACTAGATCAAATGAGCTCAACATCTCATGTTGACTCATTTGGGCATGGCCATGCACTTAGTGGTCTCACTCTATCAAGAATATTGATGTCGCTCCCGTCATATGGGAGGGATAGATCCCATCTACATCACTCACATCCCTCTGCATAATTTGTTACATACCCGGTAATCGCCTTTATAGTCCACCCAGTTACGGGTGACGTTTGACGAAACCAAAGCACATAACTCCTTATGTAGGGATCCATGGTGACTTCAGGTCCAAGGACTAATAGTCATACTAATAGCCACATGAGAAAGTATATGACACTCATATAACGATCCATGATACTTTCTCATGGCGGGTCATTCAGTATACATTCTCCAATGCATACCCATGTGTCAACTTGATATCTCCATATCCATGACTTCTGAGATCAAGTCATCGAGTTGACCTACATGCTAGTTTTATTGCATTAACATTGTCCCTGAATGTTAACACTCGACTAGGAATGATTTAGAGTAGTGTTCCCTATATCATCTCACTATCGGTTCAACTAACCGATTGATATAGGTGAGAACCATCTACTCAAGGACATTATTATACTTAGTTTATTTGGCACCAATACAAGTAAGTGGTCGATCGAACCTATTGATCGGTCGACCGGACCCTTCATTAACCGAAGTCAGCCGTTGGTGACACATCAGCAACACATCTACCAGCGATGAAGTGATCGGTCGAACGAACCTCATGATCGGTCGACCAAACCCATGTTTATCCAGAGACTGAGTCGAGCGTTTTCATCGGGCCAGCGCAGAGGAAGACCGTTGGCCGATCGGTCGACCGAACCTGAGCTTGATCAACAGAGACTGCACCTGGACGGAAAGTCGGGCAGGTACAGCAGGTTCGGTCGACCGAACCTGGGGATCCGTCGACCTATCCCTCTCGAGTCAAACCTGATCCCGAAGGATTAGGTGATCTAATAAGCTCGAGAACCCCTATATAAAGAAGGTCTCGGGCAGCTTTAGAGAATAATGATCACGAGCGAAACTCAACTCTTGTAATCTCATTCTCTTAGCAACTACTGTGCTGTCAAGTGTAAAAGACTTCTCCGCCTTCAAAGAAGGAGTTTCTTACTGCGCTTTCCATCGCCCTGGATTAACAACCCTCTTGGTTGTAACCAGGTTAAAAGTCTGTCTTCAGTTCTCTTTCTATTTAGTGTTTCTTTATTTAGAGTTGAAAAGCTTTGAGGAGGGTTATTTTTATTTACAGGCAATTCACCCTCCTCTTGCCGGTCCCCGCTGCGCCTACAGTGTCTACAAGAAGGTTGTAGGGGATATAGTTGTCTTCCTCATATTGTATGTGGATGACATACTACTCATAGGGAAGGACATCCCTTTGCTTCAGTCTGTCAAGACCTGGCTAGGGAGTTGTTGTTGGTACAGCGGAGACCGGCAAGAGGGGGGGTGAATTGCTGAAAACAAAAACAAACTATACCCTCCTCGGATTTCAACTCAGAATTTAAATCAGCAATAAAATAAAAACTAAATTAAGGAGACAGAAAAAGAAATAGAAACAGAAACAGAATTTAACCTAGTTACAACCAAGGAGGTTGTTAATCCAGGGCGATGGAAAAGCTATACTATCAGAATCTCCTTTACTGTAGGCGGAGAAGCCTTTTTACACTTAGAACGCTCACTTAGTTGCTAGGAATTGAGTACAGATTGATTGCTTGAGTTGTTTTTTAAATTCCTAGCTCCAGGGGCCTTTATATAGCTCCTGGAAAGTCTATCCCGAGGGTCCAAGGCGCCTCCAACAAGGTTTAAGGCGCCTCCAGCTCGGTCAGCGGATAAAACTTCATCCGCAACGCAAACGGTCAAATCTGACCTGTTGAAGGCGCCCTCATGATGGAGGCGCCTCCAAGCCTGCTGGAGGCGCCTCCAAGCTGGCAGCTCACTTTTCAGCTTGGTTTCTTCAGCTTCCGACGCTCTGTTCTTTTGGGTGATTGCGGCCAACCAGAATAGGGCTCACCCGAACCCAATTCCCGACCTTCTCCTCGAGCAGGCTTCCGTCCGGCTTAACGTCCCTCGAACGCCGTGCACGCTCTTCACGCTCACCGGAGTACTCTTCCGCAGCTCTCTCGTCCTTCGGACGCACCGAGCCCGTCGGCTCCCTTCCCGTGCCGTCCTTCTCGCTAGCTGCGTCTTCCGCTCGACTTCCTGTGCTCCTGCACACTCAGACACAGGGATCAAACACAGCAAGACCTAACCAACTTGGTTGATCACATCAAAACTACCACGGGGTCCAACAATCTCCCCCTTTTTGATATGCATCAACCCAAGTTCAAGTTAGGGTAAAAAATAGACATAAACAGTAATTTTAAAGAAAAAAAAAATTACTAAACTAACAAGTTAAGTATAATTTTTACAATTAGTAAAATTGCAACACTTTTTAAAAAAATGCAACACTTTTTATAAAAAAAAAAAATAAGTTTTCTCTAACTCCCCCTAAACTTGTACTTCTCTCTCCCCCTTTGATCATAGAAAAAATGGGGTCTTAAGAATTTTCAAGTAAGATATGAAGTTTTTGAAAATTTTCTAAGTTTAAAAATTTTGAAAAAATTGCTAAGTTAAAATGAATTTTAAAAAAAATTCTAGGTAAAAAAAAAATCCTAAGTAAATGTTCAAATGTTCCCAAAATAAATTTCTAAGTCAAGTGAATGAATTTTTAGAACTTTCCAGAAGAAAATTTCTGACCCAAAAAAAACTAAAATTAAGTTAAAAAAATAAGGAATTTTTGTTTATTTTAACAAATATTTGATAAACTTTCAAAGCATTATTTAATTCTTGTTTAATGCTTTTTCAGAAAGTTAATTAAACATTTTCTTTCAATATTTTAGTTTCCAGGTCGTGGCGAGGCACTAGGCCTTCTTGGTTATTGGAGCAACAACCACTTCCTAAGACAAAGCTTCCATAAAGAATTTCAATGTTTAATTTTCTCACTGTAAGCTTTTAATTTTTTTTTTAAAATTAATTAAGCACAGATTTTGGAACCCAATAGAGGTTCCTTCCTACAGGATTATTCAAAAACTAGGGGGTACATAGTTTCTTGGTATTTTTCTAAGTTGACCTTGATGCTTCCTTATATACCAATTTAATTTACCATAAATTCTTAATTTTGAATTTGGAAATTGATTTAAGCATGCATCAGATTTCAGTTTTTCAATTTCTAATTTCAAATTTTCATTTTCTGATTTTAGATGATCATACATTTCTAACGGGCATGCTCTTGCTAGGTTCAACTTTAGTTCAGCATTCTCTTTTTCTAATTGATCTAACTCTTTAGAAAGAGACTTGATAAATTTAAAAGATTGAGTTGGGGTTAGATTGTGTACCTTACTTACCTGGTCTGGTGACGCTCCCCCTTCACTGTTGCTTTCTTCTTCTGATGTTCCTCCTGTTGGGGTTGCAAGGTTGCAAACATAGTCCCATATTGAAAACACATGTAAAAGATCATGGGTTTATAAGAGAAAGATATCTCCATTGCCATGAGGCCTTTTGGGGAGAGCCCAAGAGCAAAACCATGAGGGTCTAGGCCTAAAGTGGACAATATCATGCTATTGTGGAGATATCTAAATTCTTTTCGATCCAACAGTGGTATCAGAGCCACGTGCAAAGACTTGTACGAGTTAGTTTTTGGTTTTTGGAAAACAAAAAAACTTCTGTGATTTTCTGTAAAAATTCAATTTTTATGTTTTTATGGGTAATTTTTCCTTATAGGCGAAGCACAAGTGTCTCGGCACTTGTAGGCTTCGGCTATCGGGAAGAATTTTTCCAAACGGCTTCGTTTCAACCCAAAATCTTTTGGGACAGCGGACTCGGGTGCCTTTAGATCGCAACGGAGCAACTCACGATGGTTAGATCGTGGGTAGGGGCGCTGCCCCTAACCCCGCAAGGGGATTTGCTCCGCGATCGCACCCGAAATCGCTAAAAACGAACCCGTCGGGAAGATTTTTCCGAAACGGTAATGTCTCGGCCCAAATCGTTTTGGGACAGCGGGTTT
This sequence comes from Zingiber officinale, assembly GCF_018446385.1. NCBI lineage: Eukaryota > Viridiplantae > Streptophyta > Magnoliopsida > Zingiberales > Zingiberaceae > Zingiber > Zingiber officinale. Next base: position 37,989,287 of record NC_055994.1, read on the forward strand.
AGGCACTGTTGGATCGCAAAGGAACCCTCGCGATGGTTAGATCGCGGGTAGGGGCGCTGCCCCTGGGCCCCGCAAGGGGATCCGTTCCGCGATTGCGCCCGAAACCGCTAAACGGGACCGCCGGGAAATTTTACTTGTAAAATTGTAAAAATTAATTTTAAAATTATAGAAAATTATGAAAATATATAATTTTGAATTATATATATTAATTTGTGATAGTCATGGCCCAAAGCCCAATATGATTGGTTGTGTTGTAATTCATAATACGGCCTGCGTGCCGTGATGTGTTTTCGCGTGTTGTATTTATTTTATTATTCGCGACCTGCGCGTCGTGCCTCGTCTTTTATTCTTGTTGTAAATTAGATTTAGACTCGAATGTAACTCGAGTTTCAAATTGTAATTTACAAATTGGAGCGGTGGAGGGTCCACACGAGACGGAGTTCCGAGGCAGGCACGAGCAACACAAGGTGGTCAAAGGGAGGCGCTTGGAGAAGCTGTTGACCCTAGGTTGACCAATCGATCTTCTCATTGGCTTGAGAAGATTGTAGTAGGGCCATGACTAAATCACAAATAGATTAATTAATTAATTATAATGTATCTGATGCATGTTTAATAATTAATTAATTAATTAGTGCCTTAACGATTAGATTAGTTCTAAGTCGTGCACATGATGCACCCTTGCGATTAGACTAGATCTAAGTCGTGCACAAGATGCATTCTTCTCGATTAGATTAGATCTAGATCGAACCAACTCTAAAATGCCTAACCGTGCCGTGATACCTATCACTACCTCGATCACATGTATTGTTGAATCTGCCAAAGCAGAGCAATACATATTATCTTGGTAGGGTACGGAGGGACAATCTTGGTCCCGTCTATCAATGCATGGGTGAATAAAAACTCAATTAGATTGAGTATTCATAGTTACTCGGTTGGATCGAGTCAACTATAGGCATTCTTCCAATAGTTGGAAAGATAGGTCAAAATCACATCTATATTAACTCTCGGGCGTATTAGCCAAAGCTAACTCGAGTTTTAATATAAATGCGGATATTGATTCTATAAACAAGAGTTGCATAGAGATGTAATTGGTAATCGTTACCTACCGATCATACTAAGCCTTGGGCGTATTAGCCAAAGCTAACTCAAGGGTTAGTATGATGTGGATCTTGTCCCACAAGAATTATAGAATTCAGTGGGAGCATCATTTAATTAAAAGGCCTAATTAAATAATTTTTAAAAGAATATGATATTTATTTCTGCAAATTTTTCTGTTGTAGATAACCATGACGTCAAATACGAACATTTTCTCTCTGCGATCTGCCCTTAAGAAGGACAAGCTCAACGGAGCAAATTTCCTGGACTGGTACAGGAACCTGAGAATAGTTCTCACCCAAGAACGTAGCAGCCCATTCCGGAGGCTCCTCCTGCCACTGCCACGCGAGCAGACCGAGAAGCTTACAAGAAGTATCAAGATGACGCATTAGATGTATCTTGTCTTATGCTCGCAACCATGAACTCTGAGCTTCAGAAGCAACATGAGTTGATGAGCGCTTACGATATGGTTGAACATCTTTGTCACCTATATCAAGGACAAGCAAGGCACTGGAAGAGGAACTCCAAAGAATACCTGGAAGATCTTAAGAAGAAGAGAAATAAGATTTCTACTTCAGGTATAAATGTTATAGAAGTCAACCTCTCTATTTCTTCATCGTGGGTATTAGATACCGGATGTGCTTCGCACATTTGTACTAATGTACAAGCGCTGAGGAATAGCAGGGCATTGACGAAGGGTGAGATAGACCTACGAGTAGGCAATGAAGCACGGGTTGCTGCTGTTGCTGTAGAAACTTATCAGCTATCTCTGCCCTCTGGGCTTGTACTAGATTTAGATGATTGTTGTTATGTGCCTGCTCTTACTAAGAACATAGTTTCAGTTTCTTGTTTAGACAAGAAAGGATACTCTTTTATAATAAAAGACAAATGTTGTTCTGTTTATTTGAAAGATATGTTCTATTGTAGTGCACCACTAATAAACGAACTCTATATTCTAGACCTTGAGAGCCCTATCTATAACATTAGTACCAAGAGGTTCAAGTCAAATGACATGAACCAAACATACCTCTGGCACTGTCGCTTAGGTCATATAAATGACAAGCGCTTATCCCAGCTCCATAAGGATGGTTTGCTGGACTCATTTGATTTAGAATCATATGAGATATGCGAGTCATGCCTACGAGGCAAGATGACCAAGACCCCCTTTAGTGGGCATAGCGAGAGAGCAACTGATTTGTTAGGACTCATACATAGTGATGTATGTGGCCCTTTCAATGTTCCTTGCTAGAGGCGGTTATAGATACTTCATCACATTTATTGATGATTTTAGTAGATACGGTTATGTGTACTTGATGACACATAAGTCCAATCCTTTGAAAGTTCAAAGAATTCAAGAATGAAGTACAGAACCGACTTGGCAAGAGTATTAAGGTACTTGATCAGATCGAGGTGGTGAATACTTGCCGTGAGTTTCGTGACTACTTAGCTGAGTGTGGGATTTTATCTCAACTCACTCCTCCTGGAACACCACAGTGGAATGGTGTATCTGAAAGGAGGAATCGTACCTTATTAGATATGGTACGATTTATGATGAGTCACATAGATCTTCCGACATATCTATGGGGATATGCTCTAGACACGGCAGCTTTCATACTCAACCGAGTTCCATCAAAGGCCGTGATAAAGACACCATATAGGATATGGACTGGGAGAGATGCCCAGGTGTCGTTCATTAGGATTGGGGGTTGTGAGGCTTACGTTAGACTGCAAGTTTCAGACAAGTTAGGACCCAAATCCGACAAGTGCTATTTCATCGGATATCCCAAGGAAACTAAGGGATATTACTTCTACATTCCCAGTCAACACAAGGTAGTTGTGGCAAGATGGGGTCTTTCTAGAACGGGATTTTGTTTCTAGAAAGACTAGTGGGAGCGCGTTCGATCTTGAAGAAGTTCAAGATGCGAACAACCCCACTGATCCCTCGATGGAAATTGACCTGCAACCCCACAGTGTTGAGGATGATGTTGTTCCACAAGGAGTTGAGGAACAACAACCAGTTCAAGTAGACATACCTCTTCGCAGGTCCGATAGGGCGTCGTCACCGAGAGATACTCATTTCTCTTGTCGACCATGATGACATTGTGCTCATAGAGGATGAGCCTACCACCTATCAAGAAGCTGTGATGAGACTGAGAAATGGCTAAAAGCCATGAGATCCGAGATAGAATCCATGTACACCAACCAAGTATGGACTTTGGTTGATCCACGAAGGGTAAAACTCATTGGGTGCAAGTGGGTCTTTAAGAGAAAGACATGGATGGACTTATCTATAAGGGTCGCTTGGTAGCTAAAGGTTTCAAGATTCATGGTATTGACTATGATGAAACCTTTTCTCCGATGGCGATGTTTAAGTCCATTCGGATCATGCTTGCTATTGCACCTACCATGACTATGAGATATGGCGGATGGATGTCAAAACCCGTTTCTGAATGGAAACCTACTCGAGGATGTGTACATGACACAACCTGAGGGTTTTGTAGATCCAAAGATACTAGTAGAGTATGGATGAGCCCAGATTCCATTTATGGACTAAAGGCTTCTCGGAGCTGGAATCTTCGATTCGATGATGCGATCAAGCAGTTTGGTTTCATCAAGAATGAAGATGAGCCTTGTGTCTACAAGAAGGTTGTAGGGGACATAGTTGTCTTCCTCATATTGTATGTGGATGACATACTACTCATTGGGAAGGACATCCCTATGCTTCAGTCTGTCAAGACATGGCTAGGGAGTTGCTTCTCAATGAAGGACTTAGGTGAGGCATCTCGTATTCTTGGGATACAGATCTATAGAGATAGATCTAAGAGATTGCTTGGCCTAAGTCAGAGTACATATATTGACAAGGTACTCCTTCGGTTTGCCATGCAGAATTCCAAGAAGGGATTTCTGCCGATGTCACATGGCGTGAGTCTTTCGAAGACTCAAGGTCCCTCTTCTAGAGAGGAGAGAGACCGCATGGATCAGATCCCTTATGCCTCAGCCATAGGATCGATCATGCACGCCATGCTATGTACTCGACATGATGACTCGTATGCTTTGAGCATGACGAGCAGATACCAGTCAGATCCAGGTGAAAGTCACTGGATAGCGGTTAAGAATATTCTTAAGTACTTAAGAAGGACTAAAGAATATTTCTTGATATATGGAGGCAATGATGAGCTAACTGTAAAGGGTTACAGTGATGCCAGTTTCCAGACCGATCAGGATGATTATCGATCGCAGTCAGGGTTCGTGTTTTGCTTAAATGGTAGTGCTATGAGCTGGCAGTGTTCACAGCAGTTCTACAACGTTTCCATCTCATTCGAGAGATTATCGATAGAGGAGATGTGAAGATTTGCAGAGTACCTACAGAGGCTAACATCACAGATCCCTTGACCAAGGCTTTGGCACAGAGGAAGCATGATGGTCACACTAGGTCTTTAGGCCTTAGAGCCTATACTGATTGGCACTAGTGCTAGTGGGAGATTGTTAGTTAGAGCCCTAGAGCCAATCATTTGATGATTGTATGGACTCATGTATATCATATTCTTGTATATTAATAAAGGCATTTGTTTGGTTATTATACTTATTTATATTAGTGCCAAATAGACTAAGTATAATAGCGTCCTTGAGTAGAAGGTTCATACCTATATCAATCGATTAGTTGAATCGATAGTGAGATGATATAGGGAACACTACTCTAAATCATTCCTAGTCGAGTATTAGCATTCAGGGACAATGTTAATACAATAAGACTAGCATGTAGGTCAGCTCGATGACTTGATCTCACAAGTCATGGATATAGAGATATCAAGCTGACACATGGGTATGCATTAGAGAATGTATACTGAATGACCCGCCATGAGAAAGTATCATGGATCGTTATATGAGTGTCATATACTTTCTCATGTGGCTATTAGTATGACTATTAGTCCTTAGACCTGAAGTCACCATGGATCCCTACATATGGAGTTATGTACTTTGGTTTCGTCAAACGTCACCCGTAACTGGGTGGACTATAAAGGCGATTACTGGGTATATAACGAATTATGTAGAGGGATGTGAGTGATGTAGATGGGATCTATCCCTCCCATATGACGGGAGCGACATCGGTATTCTTGATAGAGTGAGACCACTAAGTGCATGGCCATGCCCAAATGAGTCAACATTAGATGTTGAGCTCATTTGATCGAGTGAGTCTACTTGGAGTTCAAGATTTAGATTGATTAGAGGATGACACGGTCTATGCCTCACATTGATCAATCTAGATGTCTAGGATAGAAGGACACTTGTCATTATTTTGTGAGTAGTCACAATTGGTAGTCACAAGGTGATGTCGGATCTCGACATTCTTGTAACTTGGGTAGTAATGATGTGTTGCTAGATCCCGCTCATTACTTATGCTCCTAAATGGGTTTAGGGCATTGCCAACGTTACAAGAACCTATAAGGTCACACACTTAGGACAATTAGGTGGAGATTAGGTTCATATGATGAACCAAGAGGATTAGATTCATTTGATGAATCAAATTGGATTAAGAGTAATCCTAATTGGGCTAACTTGAGTTCGACTCAAGTTGATTCATGTGTTAAATGAGTCTAATTTAGATTTTGACTCATTGAATCAATTTAATTTAATGAATTAGATTCATTATATTAAGTTGGCTCGAATCAAATGGTTGGATTAGATCCACCATGGTAGAGATGGAGTCAAGTTTGACTTGACTTGAGAAGGAAGACCAAAGGTCAATTTTGACTTGACCTTTTTGCCACCTCATTGGTGAGTTGGCATTAAGTGGACCAATAATGATGTTCCACATCATCATGGGTGCCACCTCATGGAAGTAGCAAAGTCACTCTCTTAATGGTTTCATATTAATTGCAATTAATGCAATTAATGTGATTTTATGGTTTCATATTAATTGCAATTAATGCAATTAATGTGAATTTTGAAATGTGGCCGGCCACTTGGTTTTTGGGTGAAAAAATTCATTTTTCATTCACTTGTGTGCATCTTCCTCCTTCTCCCTCTCAAGCTCTCCCTCTCCCTCTCCTCCCTTGGCCGAACCACATAGGTGCTAGCACACCTTGGTTTTTGGTCATCTCCATCTAGTGTGTCCGTGTGGATACTTCTAGAGGACCGGCGCTTGACGGTCTTGAGATCCGACATCATTTGGACGTGCGGGAACGCGAAGGGCATCGCATCAAGGGTAAACACTTTTTCCTCATAGATCTAAGTAGTAGATCAGTTTTTGAACTCGTACAAGAAATAGTTTTTCGAAATTTTATACGAATCTTTGCACGGATCTACGGCTTTGGGTCCTTCGGGGTTTCCGCGACGCGAAAAAGCGGTTTTCGCGGCTCGAAGAACCCAACACCTCCCCCTTCATCGATGCTCATCTCTGAGCTTGAGTCTTCTTCCGGTTGATGGTTCGCCAATAGCGCTAACCCTGAGAATTCTTCGATGTCCGACTCAGAGGTTGACGAATCTGACCAAGTAGCCTTCAGATTCTTGTACTTGGAGGGTTCTGGTTTCTTGTATTTTGGCTTTTCCTTTTCTTTCTCCTTTCTCTTCAATTTTGGGCAGTCCTCCTTGATGTGCCCTTCTTCGTTGCAGTTGTAGCAACGAACCGTCCTCTTCTTTCGATGATGCCTCTGTGATTTAAATTTATTAGAACTGAAAAACTTATTGAAGCGTCTTACCAGTAGTGCCGCTTCGGATTCGTCGACTGAGGCTTCGGAGTCAGAATTGTTCATCTTTGCCTTTAAGGCAATGTTCTGACTTGTCTTCTCTGCTCCGTTGGGTTTTGAAACTCGAGATTCGTGAAGTTCAAAAGTCGAAAATAATTGTTCTAACGTACTTACCTCGAGGTCCTTAGAGATGTAGTATGCATCTACTAAGGAGGCCCACTCTGGAGTTCTTGGGAAGGCATTGAGCGCGTATCGGATAGAGTCCCGGTTGGTTACCTCTTCTCCAAGGTTCGTTAGTTGCGTTATCAGCTCCTTGATTCTTGCTTGGAGTTGCGCTACCTTCTCGCCTTGGTTCATCCGGAGGTTCGTTAACTGGTTCCGGAGGATATCGCGCTTCGCTTCGGAAGTACCTTCGTGAAGCTCCAGGAATTTCTCCCAGAGATCTTTCGCTGAGTCGTAGCTTCCGATCTGACATACCTCCTGCGGCGGCAGCACACTGAGCAGGTGGAACTCTGCCTTTCCGTTGGCGACGAAATCGGCTTGCTCCTTCTTGCTCCATGTGTTTTCTTCTTTGTCTTTCGGCGCTGCAAAATCATATTTCATTGTAATAAGAATATCAAAATCCGTTTTAAAAAATACCTCCATTTTGCGCTTCCAAGTGGTGAAGTCTCCGTCGAACTTCGGGGGATGGATGTTCGCTCCGGCCATCGTCTTGATCGTAGTGCTTCAGTTGGCGGTTAGTCCTTCTGAGGCGATCAGGCTCTGATACCACTCGTTGGTACAGTGGAGACCGGCAAGAGGGGGGGTGAATTGCTGAAAACAAAAACAAACTATACCCTCCTCGAATTTCAACTCAGAATTTAAATCAGCAATAAAATAACAATTAAATTAAGGAGACAGAAAAAGAAACAGAAACAGAAACAGAATTTAACCTAGTTACAACCAAGGAGGTTGTTAATCCAGAGCGATGAAAAAGCTCTACTATCAGAATCTCCTTTACTGTAGGCGGAGAAACTTTTTTACACTTAGAACGCTCACTTAGTTGCTAGGAATTGAGTACAGATTGATTGCTTGAGTTGTTTTTTAAATTCCTAGCTCCAGGGGCCTTTATATAGCTCCTGGAAAGTCTATCCCGAGGGTCCAAGGCGCCTCCAACAAGGTTTAAGGCGCCTCCAGCTCGGTCAGCGGATAAAACTTCATCCGCAACGCAAACGGTCAAATCTGACCTGTTGAAGGCGCCCTCATGATGGAGGCGCCTCCAAGCCTGCTGGAGGCGCCTCCAAGCTGGCAGCTCACTTTTCAGCCTGGTTTCTTCAGCTTCCGACGCTCCGTTCTTTTGGGTGATTGCGGCCAACCGGAATAGGGCTCACCCGAACCCAATTCCCGGCCTTCTCCTCGAGCAGGCTTCCGTCCGGCTTAACGTCCCTCGAACGCCGCGCACGCTCTTCACGCCCACCGGAGTACTCTTCCACAGCTCTCTCGTCCTTCAGACGCACCGAGCCTGTCGGCTCCCTTCCCGTGTCGTCCTTCTCGCTAGCTGCGTCTTCCGCTCGACTTCCTATGCTCCTAAGCTCCTGCACACTCAGACACAGGGATCAAACACAGCAGGACCTAACTAACTTGGTTGATCACATCAAAACTACCACGGGGTCCAACAGTTGTTACTCAATGAAGGACTTAGGTGAAGCATCTCACATTCTTGGCATTCAGATCTATAGAGATAGATCTAAGAGATTGCTTGGCCTAAGTCAGAGTACATATATTGACAAGGTACTCCTTCGGTTTGCCATGCAGAACTCCAAGAAGGGATTTCTGCCGATGTCACATGGCATGGCCACGAAGTGCATGGTCATGCCCAAATGAGTCAATATGAGATATTGAGCTCATTTGATTGAGTGAGTCTACTTGGAGTTCAAGATTTGGATTGATTAGAGGATGACACGGTCTATGCCTCACATTGATCAATCTAGATGTCTAGGATAGAAGGACAATGTCATATTTTGTGAGGAGTCACAATTAGTAGTCACAAGGTTAAGGTGATGTTGGATCTCAATATTCTTGTAACTTGGGTAGTAATGATGTGTTGCTAGATACCGCTCATTACTTATGCTCCTTAATGGGTTTAGGGGCATTGCCAATGTTACAAGAACCTATAGGGTCACACACTAAGGACAATTAGATGGAGATTAGGTTCATATGATGAACTAAGAGGATTAGATTCATGTGATGAATCAAATTGGATTAAGAGTAATCCTAATTGGGCTAATTGAGTTGGACTCAAGTTGATTCATGTGTTCAATGAGTCTAATTTAGATTATAACTCATTGAATCAATTTAATTAAATGAATTAGATTCATTATATTAAATTGGCTTGAATTAAATGGTTGGATTAGATCAACAATGAGAGAGATTAAGTCAAGTTTGACTTGACTTGAGAGGAAGAGGAAGAGTCAAGTTTGACTTGACTTTATGCCACATCATTTGTGACTTGGCATTAAGTGGACAATAATGGTGTTACACATCATCATGTTTAGCACATGTGTGTGCCACCTCATGGAGGTTACAAATCTCTTTAATGGCCACACTTAATGCAAAAAAGGGGGTTACACTTCTTTAGTGGCCGACCACTTTTGTAGAGGAAAAAAAATTGATTTTCATTCAAGGCTCATTCACATCTTCTTCTTCCTCAAGCTCTCTCCTTAAGCTCTCCCTCTCCTCCTCTTGCCGTGGCTGATCAAGGGTGCTAGCACACCTTTGTTTAGTTTTTCTCCACCCATTTGTTCGTGTGGATACTTCTAGAGGATCGTACGCTTGACGATCTCGAGATCCGACACTTTCTTGGACGAGCGAGATTCGTAAAGGGCACGCATCAAGGGTAATTCCTTCTCCTAGTTTAGAACTAGCATAAAACTCATACTCGTAATGTTTTCGAAAGTTTTTACTTCGCACGGATCCATGGCTGGGGGTTTCGGGGTTTCCGTGACGCGAAAAGCAGTTTTCGCGCCCCGAAAAAACCCAACAAGAACATCATTTCAGTTTCTTGTTTAGACAAGAAAGGCTTTTCGTTTATAATAAAGAATAAATGTTGTTCCATTTATTTAAACGATATGTTCTATTGTAGTGCACCTCTGATGAACGGACTCTACATTCTAGACTTAGAGAACCCCATCTATAACATAAGTACCAAAAGGTTCAAGTCAAATGAAATGAACCGAACCTATCTCTTCCATTATCGCTTAGGTCATATAAATGAGAATCGCTTATTCTAGCTCCATAAGGATGGTTTGCTGGACTCATTTGATTTTAAATCATATGAGACATGCGAGTCATGCCTACTGGGCAAGATGACCAAGACTCCCTTTAGTGGACACAGCAAAAGAGCAACTGACTTGTTAGGACTTATATATAGTGATGTATGTGGCCCTTTCAATGTCACTGCCAGAGGTGGTTATAGGTACTTCATTACATTTACTGATGACTTCAGTAGATATGGTTATGTGTATCTGATGACACATAAGTCATAATCCTTTGAAAAGTTCAAAGAAATCAAAAATAAAGTACAAAACCAGCTAGGCAAGAGTATTAAAATACTTCGATCAGATCGAGATGGTGAATACCTTAGCCATGAGTTTCGTGACTATCTAGCTGAGTGTGGGATTCTATCCCAACTCACTTCTCCTGGAACACCACAGTGGAATGGTGTATCCGAAAGGAGGAATAGTACCCTATTAGATATGGTACGATCTATGATGAGTCACACAGATCTTCCTATATCTTTTTGGGGATATGCTCTAGATATAGCGGCCTTCACACTTAACCGTGTTCCATCCAAAGCTGTGATAAAGACACCATATAGGATATGGACTGGGAGAGATGCCCAGATATCGTTTATGAGGATTTGGGGTTGTGAGGCTTACGTTCGACGTAAAGTCTCGGACAAACTGGGACCCAAATCTGATAAGTGCTATTTTATAGGATATCCCAAGGAAACGAAGGGATATTACTTCTATATTCCCAGTCACCACAAAGTGTTTGTGGCTAAGACTGGGGTATTTTTAAAAAAGGACTTTGTTTTTAGAAAAACTAGTGGGAGTACATTTGATCTTGAAGATGTTCAAGATATGGACCATAGCACTGAAGCCTTGATGGAAGTTAAACTAGAACCACAAAATGTTGTTGCATAAGGAGTTGAGAAACAACAACCAGTTGAAGTAGACCTACCCCTTCACAGATCTGACAGGATATGTTGTCATCTTGAGAGATACTCTTTTCTCTTGTCTAACCATGATGATGTTATGCTCTTTGAGAATGAGCCTACCTCCTATCAGGAAGCTGTGATGAGACTAGATTCAGAGAAATGGCTAGAGGTCATGAGATCCGAGATGGAATCCATGTACACCAACCAAGTATGGACTTTGGTTGATCCACTTGAAGGCGTCAAACTCATTGAGTGCAAGTGGGTCTTTAAGAGAAAGACTGACATTGATGGACTTATTACCTATAAGGGTCATTTGGTAGCTAAAGGTTTCAAGCAAATTCATGGTATTGACTATGATGAAACTTTTTCTCCAGTAGCGATGTTTAAGTCCATTCGAATCATGCTTGCTATTGTAGCATACCATGATTATGAGATTTGGTAGATAGATGTCAAAACCATGTTTCTGAATGGGAACTTGCTCGAGGATGTGTACATGACACAACCTGAAGGTTTTGTAGATCCACTACATACTAGCAGAGTATGCAAGCTGTATAAGTCCATTTATGGACTAAAGCAAGCTTCTTGGAGCTGGAATCTTTGATTGGATGATGCGATCAAACAGTTTGGTTTCATCAAGAATGAAGATGAACCCTGTGTCTACAAGAAGGTTGTTGGGAACATAGTTGTCTTCCTTGTATTGTATGTGGATGACATACTACTCATTGTAAATAACATCCCTTTGCTGCAGTATATAAAGACTTGGCTGGGAAATTGTTTCTCAATGAAGGACTTGGGTGAAACAGCCTGTATTCTAGGCATAAAGATCTATAGAGATAGATCTAAGAGATTGCTTGGCCTAAGTCAAAGTACATATATTGACACGGTATTACTACGGTTTGCCATGCAGAATTCCAAGAAAGGATTTCTGCCGATTGTTGGTTAAACTAAGGAAAACATACCGGTTCCACTATACAAAAATTTTTGTACAAGTGTCGAACCTTTCCTTAAATAACCTATTGTGTTCTTTAGAAGTTAAATAAGGAATCGCAGACGGAACTTAATATCATTGATTCCAAATTTAACTTATCTGTTCTTAATAGTTTAGATTTGAATCGCAAGCGGAACTTAACACTATTGATTCAAATCTACCTAGGTTATTAATTCCATAAATATTAATTTCCAAAATTGGCTTCCAGGACTGCATGGCAAGGCACATGGCCTTCTTGGATATGGGAGCAACCACCACCGCCTAGGCAAAGCCTTTTAAGGAAAGCTAATATTTATTTCCTTAAATAACTCTAGGTTAACCAAAAGGAACAATCAAATCACAAATTCGAAAAAGAAGAAAATACAAAATTGAAAAATAAATTCGATAAACTAGATATAATTGCCTCTTGTATTTAGAATTCATACAAAGAAAAATAACTAGTATGATGCGGAAGAAAACTACTAGTTATACCTTCTCTTTGTAAGCTAATGACCTCAAGATCTTCTGCTGTATTCCTCGCCTCGCCTTGAACGTCGTGTGGGTGACGATCCTCCAAGATGAATACCACCCAAAAGCTTCCTCCTTCTTCTTCTAAAATTCGGCCACCACCACCACCAAGGAGAAGAGAGCAAAGGGAGAGGAAGAAGGGAGAGGGTCGGCCACCAAGAGATCACCCAAGCAAAAGAATAAGAGTTGTGTCTCATGAAGCCTCCTCACCCCTTCTTTTATATTACTTGCCCAAGGTAAATAAGGAAAAACCTTTTACAAAAAATAAAATCATCCAAGAGTTTTTCCTTTTTCCTTTTTATTTTTCCTTTTCTTTCCTCTTGATTGAATCAATCACCAATCAATGGTTGAGATCAATCCTATTTGGTTTAGGATTGGGATTGGTTTAATCCTATTGGCCGACCCTTGTTTGGGCACCAAGCAAGGTGGCCGACCACAATTAAAAGGAAAGGAAAAATAATTTTTTTAAAAAAAAAATTACAAGAAGAAATTCTCTTATAAAATTTACAAGCTCTCTTTCCTAAAGTATGAGTTAAAAAAGTAAAGTTTGTAAAAATTAAAACCATGGTTTAAAATTTAAAAACTCTCTTATAAAATTTCCTTTTTTAACATGGTGATAGAAAATTTAAATTTTAAAACTTCTTTTCCCTTTTTTCTTAAACCATGAGGATGATTAAAAAGGAAAGTTTTAAAATCTTTTAAACTCTCTATTTAAACATATGGCCTAATTCAAATAAGGAAAGTTTTAAAAAATAAAATCTCTATTTTAAAACATATAGTTTTCTACAAAGAGAAGATTTTAAAAATTCAAAACAACCCTCCCTTTTTGAATTATTATGGTCGGCCCCTACAAGTTTAGTCACCAAGCTATAGGGCCGACCCCATTGAAGAGGATGTGGCCGGCCATTGCTTGGTCACCAAGCAATGGTCCGGCCCCCTTCTTGGACACCAAGAAGAGCTTTACATTTAGATGGACTTGAGGCTATAACGAGGCTACGACAGGGAGCTAGAGGAGAAATTGGTTTTGGCCTTTCGATGAGCTTGAGTATCCCGTGTTCGCCCCGAACACACAACTCAAGTTCATCGATAATAACTCATTCCACTAGAGAGTTATTACCGCACTACCGCACCAATCCCAAATTACATTATGGGCTCCTTCTTATCATGAGTGTGTTAGTCTCCTTGTGTTTAAGATTATGAATGTCCACTAATTAAGTAAGTTACTAACAACTCACTTAATTAATATCTAGCTCCAAGAGTAGTACCACTCAACTTTATTGTCATGTCGGACTAGGTCCACCTGTAGGGTTTAACATGGCAATCCTTATGAGCTCCTCTTGGGGACATTCTCAACCCAGATAACTAGGACACAGATTCCTTCTATAATCAACAACACACACTAAGTAATATCATTTCCCAACTTATCGGGCATATTGATTTATCAAGCTAAACCTCACCCTTTGATAAATCAAAGAAATAAATATTAAATATATGTGCTTGTTATTATATTAGGATTAAGAGTACACACTTCCATAATAACTAAGGTTTAGTTCTTTTACTAAGTCAGTACAAAAAGAACATACCTAAATGATCCTACTCAATACACTTAAAGTGTATTAGTGTAATTTATTAGTCAAGATAAACTAATACTTAATTACACTACGACTATACTGATAGTTTGTTCCTTTCTATCTTAGTCGCGAGCAACTGTTTATAATTTATAGAGAACCGACAACATGATCTTCTGAGTGTGACACCACACTCCATGTTGTCTACTATATAAATTAATTGAACAATTACATTTAATAAATAAATGCAGATATTGACCAATGTGATTCTTTTATTTTAACAAATAAATGTTTACAAAAGCTAGGCTTTTAGTATACACTCCAACAATCTCCCCCTTATACTAAAAGACTAAGCTGCCATATCTGTTGTCTTATATCTGATTCCCATCCCCTCCACATGCCGATCAAAAGCTTTCGCCGGAAGGCCCTTTGTGAAAGGATCTGCTTGGTTATCTTCTGATGCAATCTTGGCGACGACAACTTCTCCTCGCTTGACGATGTCTCGTATTAGGTGGTACTTGCGCTCAATATGTTTACTTGCCTTATGAGCTCATGGTTCCTTCGAGTTTGCAACTGTACCGCTATTATCACAATAAATTGTAATGATCTTGGGCAAACCAGGAATCACATCTAAGTCCATTAGAAAGTTCCTGAGCCATACAGCTTCTTTGGCTGCCTCAGAGGCTGCCACATACTCAGCTTCCATGGTTGAGTCCGAGATGCATTTCTGCTTAACACTCCTCCATGCAATGGCTCCACCTCCTAGAGTAAACACATAGCTTGATGTTGACTTACTATTATCCCTATCTGATTGAAAGTCCGAATCCGTGTAACCTACAGGGATCAACTCGTCTGCTTGGTAAACTAGCATGTAATCTCTAGTCCTTCTCAGATACTTCAATATATGCTTTATCGTAGTCCAATGTCCTTGTCCAGGGTTACTCTGATATCTGCTGACCATGCCCACGGTAAAACAGATATCAGGTCTCGTACACAACATTACATACATAAGACTTCCTACAACCAAAGCATAAGGAACTACCTTCATTTCCTCCATCTCCTTTGATGTCTTCAGAGACATCTCTTTAGATAAGGCTACTCCATGCCTAAAAGGTAAGAAACCTTTCTTGGAGTTCTGCATGCTAAAACGAGCAAGGACCGTATCTATATATGAAGCTTGGGATAGACACAACATTCTTTTCTTGCGATCCCTTATAACTTTGATCCCAAGAATGTGTGCACATTCTCCTAAGTCCTTCATATCAAATTGTTTGGACAACCATACCCTTACATCCGATAATACCTTGACATTGTTGCCAATTAACAAAATATCATCTACGTATAGTACAAGAAATACCACCACGTTTCCGTTACACTTCTTGTATACACAAGACTCATCCGGATACTGAATAAATCCATATGACTGGATTACTTCGTTAAACCGGATGTTCCAAGATCTTGAAGCTTGCTTCAATCCGTAAATGGACCGATTAAGCTTGCACACTAGATGCTCTTTGTCTTTTTCAATGAACCCTTCTAGTTGCTTCATATGAATGTTTTCTTCAAGACTTCCGTTAAGGAAAGCTGTCTTGACATCCATTTGCCAAATCTCATAATCCATATGAGCAGCAATGGATAAGAGTATCTGGGTAGACTTAAGCATGACTACCGGCGAAAAAGTCTCCTCATAGTTGATTCCCTCTTTCTGAGTATACCCTTTCGTAACAAGCCTTGCTTTGAAGGTTTCTACCTTCCCATTTGTCCCTCTTTTCCTTTTGTAGATCCACTTGCATCCAACGGCTTTTACACCATCAGGTAGTTCTACAAGCTCCCAGACCTTATTAGAGTACATAGAATCTATTTTAGAATTCATTGTCTTTTGCCAAGATACTGCATCTATATCTTAGAGTGTTTCATCATATGTCCGGGGATCAGGTTCATGTTTACCCGGGATCAAGTCCGAAGACTCTCCCAAAAACATGAATCTCTCAGGTTGCCTTACAACCCTCCCACTACGACGAGGCACCGTCTGTGGTTGTGTATCATGTGCAACACGTGTTGCAGTCTCTTGTGGTACTTCATCTTGTACTGTTGGTACTGAAGTGGACGTGTCCTCTCTAATTTCTTCTAGAATTATTTCACTCATGGGCTTATGGTTCATTACATAATCTTCTTCTAAAAATCGAGCATTGGTGCTAACAATGATCTTCTGATTTTTAGGATTATAAAACAAACCACCTTTCGTTCCCTTATGATATCCAACAAGCAGACAAACTTCTGTACGTGATTCCAACTTGTCAGTATCTCCCTTCAGCACATGTGCTGGACTACCCCATATCCGGATATGATTCAAACTAGGCTTGCGCCCATTCCATAATTTCATGGGAGTAGAAGGAACTGTTTTAGAAGGTACCATATTCAGAATGTACACTGCTGTTTCTAAAGCATATCCCCAAAATGAATTCGGTAATTCTGAATAACTCATCATTGATCTAACCATTTCCATAAGAGTCATATTCCTTCGTTCTGCCACACCATTCTGCTGGGGTGTACCAGGTGCAGACAATTGGGATTGAATCCCGACTTCTGATAAGTAATTCCTAAACTCTCCAAAGAGGTATTCGCCACCACGGTCAGACCGTAGTGTCTTGATACTTTTACCAAGACGTTTCTCCACATCAGCCCTATATTCTTTGAACTTGTCAAAACATTCAGACTTGCGGCGCATCAGGTAAATATATCCGTATCTTGAATAATTGTCTATAAAGGAGACGAAGTATTCATTACCACCTCTTGCCTGGATAGATATAGGACCACAAAAATCAGAATGAACCAGTTCTAACACATCTTTGGCTCTATACCCCTTGGCCTTAAAAGGTCTCTTGGTCATTTTACCTTCCAAGCAGGATTCACATGTTGGAAAGTTTTCCAACTCTAATGAACCCAAGAGTCCATCGGCTACAAGCCTTTGAATCCTACTTAGGTTAATATGTTCAAGCCTTAGATACCAAAGATATGTTTGGTTCATTTCCGAAGGTTCTTTTCTCTTATTAGAGTTAGAAGATGTGTTATTAATTTTCATATTTTGCTTTGTGGGAGAAATTGGATTTAAAGTGTATAAATTGCCAACTAATGCACCAGAACAGATAATCACCTTATTTCTCTTTATAATGACATTGTTACTAAAAGAGACTGAATATCTATACAGTTTAAAAACTAAAATTAAATTCTTTCTAAAACTGGGTACATAAAGATAATTTCTTAAATCAAATTTCTATTCCTATCAAAAGATAAGTAGACGTCTCCCACTGCAACAGCCGTCACCTTAGTAGCATTGCCCATGTAGACAGTTATCTCTCCATCAAATAGTCGCCGGGTTTCCTGGAACCCTTGCAAAGAATTGCAGACATGATCAGTGGCTCCCGTATCTACACACCAGGTGCTAGTAGATAACACCGCTAAACATGTTTCAACTACTAGAGTATGAGATATACCTTTATTGTTCTGGTTCCTACGAGGACAGTCCGCCTTCCAATGTCCAGACTGCTTGCAGATGAAGCACTTGCCCTTCCAGCTTTCTGTCCTGTACTCTGAGGTTTATTCACCTTCTTTGCTGAAAAGACTTATTTCTTCTTCTTCTTGCCTTTCGACTTAGAAGTAGAACCATTTTCAGCATAGTGAATCTGAGAACTGTGATGAAATATTCCTTCTGCTGCCTGTAGTTCTGTCAGAAGTTCCGCCAACGTATACTCTCTTTTGTTCATGTTATAGTTCAAGCGGAACTGCTCAAAACTTCTGGGTAGCGTTTGGAGAATTATATCGACCTGAGTTTCCCCATCGATTTTTCCTCCAAGGACTTGTATTTCATTCAGATAAGCCATCATTTTGAGGATATGATCCCTTACGGGTGTCCCCTCAGACATGGTGGCTGTCATTTACTTCCTCATTGCCTCTTTCCTAGCCGTCCGACTCTGGTGCCCAAAGAGTTCTTTGAGATTGTTCATTATGTCATAAGCTGTTGGTAAATCTTGATGCTGATGTTGTAATACATTTGACATTGATGCCAAAATGTAACACCGCGCCATCTCATCAGCTTTTACCCATTTCTTATGATACTCAATCTCCTCTGGGGTAGATTCACCGTTAGGTGCATCAGGGCAAGTCTCAGTCAGTACAAACTTATAGCTTTCAGCAGTAAGAACTATGTCCAGGTTTCTTTTCCAATCAATATAGTTGAGACCAGTAAGTTTGTTCTCTTTCAGTATAATGGCTAGTGGGTTGAAAGTCATCCTAAGAATCACAAAAGTAAGTTTGGTCAAGACTCTAAATTTAGAATAATATTGATTTCTCAAACAATACTATTTTAAATTAACCAACACCTCAAAACACCGTGAATATTGCATGCCACGTTAGTGTGGACGTATACAAATTCATTATTTGTAAGAGGAGGGTGTGACCCATTAATTTTATTATCTTGTCATCCTAACTTTATGACAAATAAAATTAATAGTTGGTTTCACTTTGGTCACACAAGACAATAGCAGTGACTCCGTTGGGGAGGATACTATTAAATGCGTCTAAGTGTATACCATTACTTGATACTAAGTCCATTAAATAGGATTGTGCCCCTTCAGTTGGAGAAGATCACACGCTCCTAAATAATTTTCTTTAACCATCCATAAAAGGAAGTTTGATCTAGTGATCCGCAACAAACCCATCCGTTGTGGAGGGAGGCACTCAGAGCCAACACGCAAGCTTGTTGCATCACTTACAAACCAGTAATGGAGACCATGGGATTTATTAAAATCCCTCTCCCACTTAGTTATTTAGAAATGAGGATTTTAACCTATGCTAGCATTCATCACATGCATATAAACATCACAGTAAATAAAAGCAATAAATTTGGAAATTCATTTTCCAACTATTATGGCGTTTTCCATCATTGTCTTCAGTATGCTCCAACCATAGCTGCTGCCATCTTTAGCCACCGCTATCGGGTCGAGTTGTCGCATCCTTCTTGCTTCTTATTCCGCTGCGCCTCTGGTGCTCCAAAAGTACCTCACTTCGCAAGAATCCGATCCGTGACAAAAATAGAATTTTACATATATCGATCCTATATTCCACGAGGGAATGTACATGTATTCTAGATCGAAAATAAAATTCTAAAAATAATACAGCTCCTGCTGTATTTTATACATACAATCATGCACACAAATAATACCCTTGACATGTCCAAGGGTCCAATCACACACAATATCAATAAGTCATAATAGTTGGAGCCTGCAACCAAAGAGTTAGCACATCCTACTACTATCCTGCCTAAATTATGTATGACATGTGTATAACCTATTTGAATTCTAAAAATACACAGAGGCAAACCCTAGCTCTGATACCAATTGTTGGTTAAACCTAGGAAAACGTACAGGTTCCACTGTACAAAAATTTTTGTACAAGTGTCGAACCTTTCCTTAAATAACCTATTGTGTTCTTTAGAAGTTAAATAAGGAATCGCAGACGGAACTTAACATCATTGATTTCAAATTTAACTTATCTGTTCTTAATGGTTTAGATTTGAATCGCAAGCGGAACTTAACACTATTGATTCAAATCTACCTAGGTTATTAATTCCATAAATATTAATTTCTAAAATTGGCTTCCAGGACTGCATGGCGAGGCACATGGCCTTCTTGGATATGGGAGCAACCACCACCGCCTAGGCAAAGACTTTTAAGGAAAGCTAATATTTATTTCCTTAAATAACTCTAGGTTAACCAAAAGGAACAATCGAATCACAAATTCAAAAAAGAAGAAAACACAAAATTGAAAAATAAATTCGATAAACTAGATATAATTGCCTCTTGTATTTAGAATTCATACAAAGAAAAATAACTAGTATGATGCAGAAGAAAACTACTAGTTATACCTTCTCTTTGTAAGCTAATGACCTCAAGATCTTCTGCTGTATTCCTCGCCTCGCCTTGAACGGCGTGTGGGCGATGATCCTCCAAGATGAACACCACCCAAAAGCTTCCTCCTTCTTCTTCTAAAATCCGGCCACCACCACCACCAAGGAGAAGAGAGCAAAGGGAGAGGAAGAAGGGAGAGGGTCGGCCACCAAGAGATCACCCAAGCAAAAGAATAAGAGTTGTGTCTCATGAAGCCTCCTCACCCCTTCTTTTATATTACTTGCCCAAGGTAAATAAGGAAAAACCTTTTACAAAAAATAAAATCATCCAAAAGTTTTTCCTTTTCCCTTTTTATTTTTCCTTTTCTTTCCTCTTGATTGAATCAATCACCAATCAATGGTTGAGATCAATCCTATTTGGTTTAGGATTGGGATTGGTTTAATCCTATTGGCCGGCCCTTGTTTGGGCACCAAGCAAGGTGGCCGACCACAATTAAAAGGAAAGGAAAAATAATTTTTTTAAAAAAAATTTACAAGTAAAAATTCTCTTATAAAATTTACAAGCTCTCTTTCCTAAAGTATGAGTTAAAAAAGGAAAGTTTCTAAAAATTAAAACCATGTTTTAAAATTTAAAAACTCTCTTATAAAATTTCCTTTTTTAACATGGTGATAGAAAATTTAAATTTTAAAACTTCTTTTCCCTTTTTTCTTAAACCATGAGGATGGTTAAAAAAGAAAAGTTTTAAAATCTTTTAAACTCTCTATTTAAACATGTGGCCTAATTCAAATAAGGAAAGTTTTAAAAAATAAAATCTCTCTTTTAAAACTTATAGTTTTCTACAAAGAGAAGATTTTAAAAATTCAAAACAACCCTCCCTTTTTGAATTATTATGGCCGACCCCTACAAGCTTGGTCACCAAGCTATAGGGCTGACCCCTTTCAAGAGGATGTGGCCGGCCATTGCTTGGTCACCAAGCAATGGTCCGGCCCCCTTCTTAGACACCAAGAAGAGCCTTACATTTGGACGGATTTGAGGCTATAATGAGGCTACGACAGGGACCTAGAGGAGAAATTGGTTTTGGCCTTCCGATGAGCTTGAGTATCCCGTGTTCGCCCCGAACACACAACTCAAGTTCATCGATAATAACTCATTCCACTAGAGAGTTATTACCGCACCAATCCCAAATTACATTATGGGCTCCTTCTTATCATGAGTGTGTTAGTCTCCCTGTGTTTAAGATTATGAATGCCCACTAATTAAGTAAGTTAATGACAACTCACTTAATTAATATCTAGCTCCAAGAGTAGTACCACTCAACTTTATTGTCATGTCGGACTAGGTCCACCTGCAGGGTTTAACATGGCAATCCTTATGAGCTCCTCTTGGGGACATTCTCAACCTAGATAACTAGGACACAGATTCCTTCTATAATCAACAACACACACTATAAGTAATATCATTTCCCAACTTATCGGGCATATTGATTTATCGAGCTAAACCTCACCCTTTGATAAATCAAAGAAATAAATATTAAATATATGTGCTTGTTATTATATTAGGATTAAGAGTACACACTTCCTTAATAACTAAGGTTTAGTTCTTTTACTAAGTCAGTACAAAAAGAACATACCTAAATGATCCTACTCAATACACTTAAAGTGTATTAGTGTAATTTATTAGTCAAGATAAACTAATACTTAATTACACTACGACTATACTGATAGTTTGTTCCTTTCTATCTTAGTCGCGAGCAACTATTTATAATTTATAGAGAACTGACGACAACATGATCTTCTGAGTGTGACACCACACTCCATGTTGTCTACTATATAAATTAATTGAACAATTACATTTAATAAATAAATGCAGATATTAACCAATGTGATTCTTTTATTTTAACAAATAAATGTTTACAAAAACTAGGCTTTTAGTATACACTCCAACAGATGTCACATGGTGTGAGTCTTTCGAAGACTCAAAGTCCCTCTTCTAGAGAGGAGAGAGACCGCATGGATAAGATCCCTTATGCTTCAGCCATAGGATCTATCATGTACGCCATGTTATGTACTCGTCCTAATGTTTCGTATGCTTTGAGCATGACGAACAGATACCAGTCAGATCCAGGTAAACGTCACTTGATAGTGATCCAGAATATTCTTAAGTACTTGAGAAGGACTAAAGAATATTTCTTGATATTTGGAGGCAATGGCGAGCTAACTGTAAAGGGTTATAGTGATGCTAGCTTCCAAACTGACCAAGATGATTATAGATCACAATCTGGGTTCGTGTTTTGCTTGAATAGTGGTGCTGTGAGCTGGAAGAGTTCGAAGCAGGACATAGTTGCTGATTCTATAACAGAGGCCGAGTATATTGCTGCATTAGAAGCAGTAAAGGAGGCAGTTTGGATCTGCAAGTTCATTATTGAGCTTGGGGTGGTTCCTAGCATAGCTGATCCTATAGAGCTTTATTGTGACAATAATGGAGCAATTGCACAGTCTAAGGAACCTCGCTCATGCCAGCGGACCAAATACATACTACGGCGCTTCCATCTCATTCGAGAGATCATCGATAGAGGAGATGTGAAAATTTACAGAGTACCCATAGAGGCTAACATCGCTGATTCCTTGACCAAGGCTTTGGCACAGAGAAAGCATGATGGTCACACTAGGTCATTGGGTGTTAGAGCCTACCCTAATTGGCACTAGTGCTAGTGAGAGATTATTAGTAAGAGCCCTAGAGCCAATCATGTGATGATTATTGTATGGACTCGATGTATCATATTCCTATATATATTTATAAAGACATTTCTTTATGGTTATTATACTTACTTGTATTGGTGCCAAATAACTAAGTATAATAGCGTTCTTGAGTAGAAGGTTCTTATCTATATCAATCGATTGGTTGAATTGATAATGAGATGATATAGAGAACACTACTCTTAATCATTCCTAGTCAAGTATTAACATTCAGGGACAATGTTAATGCGATGAGACTAGCATGTAGGTCAACTCAATGACTTGATCTCACAAGTCATAGATATTAGATATCAAGTTGACACATGAGTATGCATTGGAGAATGTATACTGAATGACCCGCCATGAAAAAGTATCATGGATCGTTATATGAGTGTCATATACTTTCTCATGTGACTATTAGTATGACCATCAGTCTTTGGACCTGAAGTCACCATGGTTCCCTACATAAGGAGTTGCATACTTTGGCTTCGTCAGACGTCACCCGTAAATGGGTGGACTATAAAGGCGACTACTGGGTATGTAACAAATTATGCGGAGGGATATGAGTGATGTAGATGAGATCTATCCCTCCTATATGATGGGAGTGATATCATGATTCTTGATAGAGTGAGACCACTAAGTGCATGACCATGCCCAAATAAGTCAATATGAGATATTGAGCTCATTTGATTAGAGTGAGTCTACTTGGAGTTCAAGATATAGATCGATTAGAGGATGACACGGTCTATGCCTCAATTGATCAATTTAAATGTTAAGGATAGAAGGACATTGTCACATATTTTGAGAGTCACAATTAGTAGTCACAAAGGTGATGTTAGATCTCAACATTCTTGTAACTTGGGTAGTAATAATGTGTTGCTAGATACCGCTCATTACTTATGTTTCTAAATGGGTTTAGGAGCATTGCCAATGTTACAAGAACCTATAGGGTCACACATAAAGGGCAGTTAGATGGAGATTAGGTTCATACGACGGACCAAGAGGATTAGGTTCATATGATGGACTAAATTGGATTAAGAGTAATCTAAATTAGACTAATTGAGTTGGACTCAATTTGATTCATGTGTCGAATGAGTCTAGTTTAGACTATGATTCATTGAGTCAATTTAAACCAATTAATAGAGATTCATTAAAATAAATTGATTTGAATCAAAGGTTAGATTTGATCAACCATGGGAGATAAGAGGTCAAGTTTGACTTGACTTGAGAGGGAAGATGAAGGGTCAAGTTTGACTTGACCAAATGCCACCTCATTGTGACTTGGCATGAGCCGGCCAATGATGATGTTCCACATCATCAAGGCTAAACCATTATGTACCACCTCATGAGGAAGACCAAGAGCCATGACTCTTGGTATTACATGGAGGTATAAGATGCTCCATTATGTGGTCGGCCACATTAGATGTGCATTCAAGGCTTCTTTTTCTTCCTCCTCTCTTCTTCTTCTCTCCTCCTCCATTGCCGAGACTTCTCAAGGGTGCTAGCACACTCTAAGTTGTTCTCTCCACCTTTTGTCCATGTGGATACGTGTAGAGGAGTGTACACTTGACACTCTACGAGATCCGGGAACCGTTTGGACGAGCGGGAAAAGCGAAGGGCATCGCTACAAGGGTATACATCTTTTTCATGTAGATCTAAGGTAGATCTAGTGTAGACAAACATGTACTTGTATAATTTTACTTATCTTTGCACGAATCCATGGCTAGCTTCGGGGTTTCCCAACGCAAAAAGTGATTTTTGCGGCTTGAATTGCTAACACTGTTAACCACTTAATTTATCATGTTTATATCTGTTCTAAGTTTGTCTTGCAGGGTACGGTGTTGTTTTGGGACTAACATATCTTGCAGGTACAAAAGGAACAAGTTAAGCCTCGGATGAACAGTGTCCGAGGCGCCTCCATGGAGCTTGGAGGCGCCTCGGGTGCAAGTCGAAGCCAGCTATGCAGAGGAGCTGGAGGCGCCTTCATGGGGACTGAAGGCGCCTTGGACCGCGGCTTAGAGGCACCTTGGAGTGTCTTAAAGGCGCTTTCAAGTGGATGAGGTGCGACCGGATCAGTGATGATCCACGCGGCTGACTCGGCGGGTTGGAGGCGCCTCGGATAGGCTTTAAGGCGCCTTCAATAGTGAATAACAGGAGGTCTCGAGCATCAGTCTAGCACATCTTCGAAAAAGCAATCCTTCTGCATCCAACTGCTAACGAGTCCATCCCGAAGTGCTGCAACAACATCCCGATGACCTGGAGCTCTGAATCTGCTATTTTCCGGTATCGTTGGTATATTTAATTTTTGTTTATTGTACTTAAATTGTAACATCTTTTCGATATTATAAGTGTTGCCCACCATAAACTCTCAACGAGCGTGGGCCTTGGAGTAGGAGTCGCCACAGGCTCCGAACCAAGTAAACAACCGTAAACAACCTGTGTTTGCAGTGTGTTTACTTTTATTTTTCCGTTGCGTATTCCGACTCCGTTTCTAAATCGTACGAAATAGCCATGAGAGCTATTCACACCCCCCTCAAGCGCTTCTTGATCCAACAATTGGTATCAGAGCGGTGTAGCTTTGATTTGGTGCAACCACCAATCAAGCATCTTTCGTGGTATTTTCTATTTTTAGGAGTTGATTGGAATCGGTATTCTTGTCATTTTCCAATCCGTTTCTTTCGTAATCGGATTTCTTGCTCGAGGTTGGTGCAACACCACCCAAGTTCGTTTTTCATTTCATATACTTCCCGCACTACTAATCCAGGATCAAGTCCTGGAATTTTCTTGTTGCTTATCTTCTTCATACTAGATCTAAAATGGTCCTTTAAGAAGGCTACAGTACAACTCACCCCCCGCTATTCACTGGAGATGACTTCGAGTACTGGAAGGGTCAGATGGAGGTGTATCTCCAGAGTCATTTTGAAGTCTGGATGATCGTCAAAACCGAGCTCCAACTACCAACTGATGGCACCGACAAGCCACTACCATACGAGGACAAGGGCGCGTCACTGATTAAGAAAGTGGAAGCAAATGCCAAGGCGACCTGCACCCTCCAGTGTGGCTTATCAAAAGAAGAACTTAATCGCGTCGGCCCCTTCACCAGTGCCAAGGAGCTGTGGGAGAAGCTCATCGAACTTCATGAAGGAACACTCGACACCAAAGTAAGTAAAAAAGACCTAATATTCAATAAATTATTTAATATTAAATTGCAGGAAGGTGAGACGGCTGCCCAACTCCACGCCCGGATACAAGATCTACTCAACGACCTTTCTTTACATATGTTCTATGCATTTTCATCCCTTTTTGTCATATTTTTAGCATAATTATTCCCTTTATCGGAGATCTATTTTTTTTATTTTCTATCGACAGGATATATTTTTGAAGCTAAAATGGTGTTGAAATGTGCTTTGGAGAGACAAAAGAAGAGAGAAGAACTTTGGCCGTGTGATTTCACACGACCGTAGCCCTTCATCCATGGGTAAGCAGCACACGGTCGTGCCAAAGGCCACGATCATGCCATCCATCTAGAGAAGAGTCAACCTCTAGCTGTGTGGTTTCACACGGTTGTGTCTACTCACTAGAACTCAATCAAGCTAGGGTCGTGCCAAAAGGCATGACCGTGTCAAGCAACTAGAACTGAATCAAGCCCTGGCCATGCCAAAAGGCACAACCATGCCATTTCTAGCCGAGCGGAATCAAACTCACAACCATGCCAAAAGGCACGACCGTGTGAGGCTAGTTGAGAGGAAGAAAACTGAGGTTGTGTGGATCCACACGACTATGTGGCTTTGGCAGAGAGGAAGAAGAGGTTGGCCGTGTGACTCAACCTGAGAGGAAGAAGAGTATGGCCATGCCAATCGAAACGACTGTGTGACTCCAACCGAGTTAAAGAAGAACCCGACCATGTCAATCGACACGATCATGTGAAGGCCACCTCAACCCAGCTATGTCTTTAAGACACGGTTGCGCCCCTATCGTGTCCGCCACCACACCCAACCAACCAACTTTCTCTTTACTTCTTCTTCTCCACAATTCATTTCCTCCACATCTCCATTCACCTCCTTCTTCATTCACCTCTCAATTTCTTCACTAGGATTCTTAGATCTCATCTTTTCAAGATCTAGATCTAGATCTAGGTTTAGATCTAAACCTAAATCTAAGAATTCCTCTTCTTCTTTAACATCATGCTTCCTCATTTCTCAAGATCTACCTCTTATCTCAAGATCTCTCCTCTTTCTTCTTCAATTAATCACTCCCCCTCACTTATCTTCCCATTATGTCTACTCTTTTGAAAAGACTCTTATGAGGGGGTGGCGGATCTTGCGGAGGAAGAGATCCGGGGAGGGACAAAGGCAAAGAGAAAGTAACATCAAAGGGCAAAGGCAAGAGTGCACGCGATGAAGGTAACAACAACAAGTATCGTATTTTTTTTAGAAATGATGAACAAAAATCTAGATATGATTCTCTTGTTGTTAGAAAAATTATTTACACTAGATATTTAGATCCAAATACTATGAAGGTTTTGGGCATTAAGGAAGTTATAGATTAGATGATTAGTGTTTTTGACTAGAATGATATGATGTATACCTATCAACCAACATATCCCTGCATTATCCTTAAATTTTTAAGCTTAATTGAGGTCCACTACACTTCTGATGAGGATTATATTGGTAATTGTTGGTGCAGAAAGCACCAAATAATCAAACCTAAGTTTTGATTATAGCAAAGGATTCAAAGTTAAGCTATCATGTGATCTAACAAATTAAACTAAGCATGCAGGAAAGTCCTAACTAATCTTAGGAAAAAGAAAGTTCTAGTTGCAGTTAGGCAACGAAGTCCTGATCTAGAGGACTATGCAAAGTCTTGGTAGGTCAAGGACATCAAGTGAAATCCTAAGGTTGCAGATTCTAGGTGGAAGTCCTGGGGGTCGCGGACACCAGGTAGAAGATTAGACTGGTTGGGGATCAGACGTCAAGTGAAAAAGTCCTCGAGCCTCAGATGCCGAGCAAAAGCCTAGACGGTTTGAGGACCGATCTGGCAAAAGGTAATTTCTCCTGAGAGAAGTAGGTGAGGACGTGTTCCTCAAAGAAGGAATAGTAGGCGTTGGTCCAATCTAGAGTTTCAGTGAAACTCAAAGTCATGATCGGATAGTCTGAAGGCTGTCAAAACTTATTATTCTTTCAATATTATTTGCTTGGACTAACCTTGTGTTGTAGAAAAAGAAGTCGGCAGAAAATGGTGGTCCGGGCGCTCGGAGTTGCTCCAGGCACCCAAACGCCCAAAAATTAATCTTCATAGCGAGCTAGAGCACAATGATTGGTGGACCTACGTCATAGTCCAGGCACCCAGGAGTGGTTCAGGCACCCGAAGGTGGATAACTCTTGCCATATCAAGTTTCGACGAGAGCACACCACGTCAACCCTGTGGGGGTGCTCGGGGGAGGTTCCAGGTTCCCGAGGGCTATAAAAGGAGGATTCAATCAGCATCTCAACAACAACAATCTAAATGACTTTTTCTCTTGCGCACTGCTCCGGAAATGACTCAACGACACCCAAACACTACCCCGACAACTGAAGTCAAGAATCTTCAAATCTGTAGTTGTCAGTAACTTTTAATATTTTACATCTATATTATAATTCAAATATTCTTGTAATATTCAAACTGATAATGGATTACCCAATGAAAGTGATCAATGATCATGGGCCTTGGAGTAAGAGTCTTCAAAGGCTTTGAACCAAATAAATCAAAGTGTTAACGATTGCTTGTTTTTCTTTCTATCTTTATTCTGCTACTACTTATCTCTCAAAAGTTTTAAACGAATGTGAAAGTCATGTGCACTATTCACCCCCCTCTAGAGCAATGATCCTATAATTGGTATCAGACTGGGGCCACTTCGAATCGGTGAAACTCCCATTCAAGTAATTCTTTTTCATGGTATAGTTTTTAAAAAAATTTTAGAGTCGATCAAAATTGGTATAATTGCCCCTTCCAATCATTCTTCTCACAATCGATTGTTTTGTTTCTCAAAGTTGGTGTAACACCACTCGAGTTCTTTAGTTTTTTCATAAATTATTTATACCGTACTACTAATCCAAGACTATATCTTGGGACAAGTTTCCACATTTTATTATGTGCAACATTATTTTTCAAATGGCTTACCAAGAAGGCTATAGCACCGCATGCCCACCACTCTTCTCCGTGGAAGATTTTGGCTACTAGAAGAGCCAAATAAAGTACCACCTCAAAACACAAGTCGAGATATGGATCATCATCCAAACCGGCTTCACACTTCCACTCGACGGAACTAGAAAACCAGTATCCTATGAAAATTGGGACCAAAGCATAATGAATAAGATCGAAGCTAATGCAAAGGCAACCGAAACTCTTTAATGTGGCTTAACTAAAGAGGAGTTGAATTGGGTCAGACCCTTCAATAGCGCTAAGGAATTATGGGAAAAGCTAATCGAGTTACACGAGAGCACCTCCGATGCTAAGGTAAGCAAATGAGACTTAATTTTAGATAAATTATACAATATTAAAATGCAAGAAGGTGAATCGGCGAGCTAGTTACATGCTCACATTCAAGATCTTTTGAATGACCTCCACGCGATTGGACAAAAAGTGGAAAATCACGATGTCATTAGGTATGCATTAAATACTTTTTCGCGGAATACATTGTGGGCATCAATGGTAGAAGCCTATAAGGTATCTAAGGACCTTTCCTTAATTAGACTAAACAAGCTATTTTTAGAATTTGAATTGCATGAACAGACTAATGCAATCCTGGTCGAAAAAGGTATTACATTGGTTGTAGGTACAAGCAAGACCAAGGAGTCTAGGAACAAGCGTTGAACCGAACCCGAGTTTAAAAATGAATTAGACTCAGAAGATGATGATGAAATCACCGCTGAGCTTGGCAACCTACTACAAAAATTGTATAAAAAAAAAGAAAGGCTTCACAAAATGTGAGATCAAGAAGGTTATCGAGTCAAAGACGATGCAACCAAGTCCAACCATAAATGCCAAGTCTAAAGTCACCTGCTACGGAGATGACTGTGGCTTCCACGTGGAGAAGGAGGCGAGTGGTGGCCGACGTCAGAAGCAGCTGGCGGAGAAGACACCCAACCCCACCTGTACGATGAAATCCCCCTCACAGAGATGTGCATGCGACAGGCGGCGCTGGCTAGTCCAGTGAACGGTTGAGGCGATGGGAGTGCCCCCTCTCCCTATGCGTGCGATCTTGGCGACATCGGCGTGTGCTACCGACAAGAGGAGCTGTCGGTGATGGTGGCGGCATCCTCCCCACCCTCTGTGTGTGGCGGTAGACCAAAACATAAAGGAAGCAACCCCCCTCCCCATAAACAGTGCCTCTTCTCCCCTCTTAAAGCCCTAAATAGTAAAATGACAAAAAATCCCTTCCCATTCTCCCTAATTACCTTAGGCCCCTTCAATATATCTATATCACAAGCCTCTCTTTCAAGTCTAGTCGAAGGAGAAGCAAGTCCGACTAACTAGACCAAGCCTAACATAAAGCAAAATCACTCATAAATACAGAGTCAAATAGCTAGGTTTGTCGTGTAACCTCAAACAAATAGCGACTAACGGTGAGTGCCTGGCAGAGTGATGAGCAAAACAATACTAAGCGAGCGATAAGTCAAATGATTGCTGACCCATTGGCAAGCGGGGTACTGAGCTGATCAAGGAATGGAAAGCCGAGCAGGCAACTGAGCGAATGCTTAAGGGCCGATCGATCGAATAAAGGTGTGCCAAGTTGAGCGACCTAAGGAATGTTGAGTTGAGCGACGTAAGAAATAATGTCAAGTGCATGCCAAGTAAGTGATCGGTCGAATACAGAGGGAGACCGAGTGATATAGAGCAAATGGTCGAGCGATGTTGAGCAGAGCAATCGAGTAATTATGCAAATGTCAAGCAAGAAGTAAAAATAGGTGTCGACTGGGCAACAAATGTGGGGTAGAGCGATGAGTGAGACGCGAACAATGAGTGTCAGGAAGAGAGGCAAGTGAGGTGCAAGCGATGAGTGGCAGGTAGAGCGGCGAGTGAGACGCAAGCGGCGAGTGCCGGGCAAAGCGACGAGTGAGACACGAACGATGAGTGCCAGGAACAACGGCGAGTGAGGCACGAATGGTGAGTGCTGGGCAGAGCGGTGAGTGAGGCACAAGTGATGAATGAGATGTATGTCGACCAGGCGATGAGTGTCAAATAGAGCGGCAAGTTAGACCAGCACCTAATCAGGGAGAGAACTCGATCGACTAGTCATTATGCCTGACCGAGAGGTCGTTGGTCATGAGAGCCCTACTCATTTATAACTCGCTCTCGGGCAAGAGTCTGAAATTCGATTGAATGACCGGATCTTACCCATCGTATGCCAAGCGAATAGAAGAATGTCAAGCATGCGTATAAACGGAATAAAGTGAAAGATCGAATAGTGCCAAGTGGGAGATCAAAGAAATGCCGACCGAGCACTCAGGAGAATGCCAAGCGGGTGGAAAGACGACGAGCAAGGGGTTCCGAGTGTGCGATCAAGAAATTGTCGACCGAGTGATAGTAAACCGCGAATGGGTGACCAAAAAATGTCTACCGAGTGACTGTCAAATGCGACCAGGTGATCGAAAATTGTCAATAGGGTGATCGTAAAATGCGAACAGGTGGCCAAAAAATGTTGACTGGGTGACCGTAAAAGGTGACCAGGCAACTGAAAAATGAGGACCAAACAATAGGGAGAATAACAAGCGAGTGGAAAGATAACGGACGAGGGGTCCGAGCACGCGACTGACAGTAAATGATGATCGAGCGTGACTAGGGGACCGAAAAATTTCTACCGGGCAATAGGGAGGGTGTCGAGCCGGTGGAAAGATGATGGGTGAGCGATTCAGATTGGTCAGCTAAGAGAATGCCGACTGGGAACCCGAAAGAATGTCAAGTGGGTGAGAAGCTTGTGTGCTCTGTGAGCTAAGTTAGGAGCGGATCCCGAGAGATTGAAAGGCACAACGTTGTTGCACCAAGTTGGCATGAAACACATGAGATCGAAGGCAAATGTGAGTGGGGGCAAAGCCATGGAGCTAAGTGGGTGCAAAGCCTGTGACCCGAGTGGGCGCGAAGCTCGTGAGTCTAGCGGAGAGTGGGATGAGTGCTAACTGAGCGACAAGTGTCAGGCAGAGTAGTGAGTGAGACGCGAATGGTGAGCGTAGGGTAGAGTGGCGAGTGTGAGTGCCAAGCAGAGGAGCAAACTCGACCGACTAGTAGTTGTGCCCTATTGAGAGGTCATTGATCCTGAAAGCCCGACCAAGAGGTCATTGGTCATGAGAACCCGACCGAGAGGTCATTGGTCATGAGAGTCCTAATTGCTTATAACTCGCACTAGGGCGAGAAGTTGGAAAGCCAACCAAGAAGTCGTTGGTCATGAGAGTCATGCTTGCCTATAACTCGCACTGGGCAAGACTTTGGAAAATCGACCGAGAGGTCGTTGGTCACGAGAGTCATGCTCTCTTATAACTCACACTTCGATCAGAGTCTGGAAAGCCGACCGAGAGGTCATTGGTCACAAGAACCATGCTCTCTTATAACTCACACCGGTGTGAGAGTCTGAAAAGTCGACTGAGAGGTCGTTGGTCACGAGAGTCATGCTCACTTATAACTCGCACTGGGATGAGAGTCTAGAAAGCCGATCGAGAAATCGTTGGTCGTTAAAGTCATGCTCTTTTATAACTCACATTGGGACGAGAGTCTGGAAAGCCAACCGAGAGGTCGTTGGTCATGAGAGTCATGTTCTCTTATAACTTGCACTGGGACAAGAGTCTGGAAAGTCACTGAGATGTTGTTGGTCGCAAGAAACATACTCGCTTATAACTTACACTGGGGTGAGAGTATGGAAAGTTGACCTAGAGGTCGTTGGTTATGAGAGTCATGCTTGCTCATAACTCTCACTGGGGTGAGAGTCTGGAAAGCTGACCAAGAGGTTATTGGTCGCGAGAACCATGCTTGCTTATAACTCGTATTAGGGTGAGAGTCTGGAAAGCTGACCAAGAGGTCATTGATCAGGAGAGCCATGCTAGCTTATAACTCATACTAGGGCGAGAATATGGAAAGTCGACCGAGAGGTCATCGGTCGCAAGAAACATGCTCTCTTATAACTTACACTAGGATGAGAGTCAGGAAATCCGACCCAGAGGTCATTGGTCATGAGTCATGCTCACTTATAACTCACACTGGGACGAGAGTCTGGAAATCTGACCAAGAGGTCGTTGGTCGCAAGAGTCATGCTCTCTTATAACTCGCACTGTTGCGAGAGTCTGGAAAGCTGACAGAGAGGTCGTTGGTCGGGAGAGTCATACTCGCTTATAACTTACACTGGGCCGAGAGTCTGGAAAGCCGACCGAGAGGTCGTTGGTTGCGAGTCATACTCACTTATAACTGACACTGAGGTGAGAGTCTGGAAAGCCGATAGAGAGGTAGTTGGTCATGAGAGTCATACTCGCTTATAACTCACACTGGGCGAGAGTCTGGAACCTGAATGGGAGGTCGATGGTGATACTCTGGTTCGAGATTGGTGGAGATACTCCAATCCAAGACCGATGGCGATACTCTGGTCCGAGACTGGTGGTGATACTCCGGTCTGAGACCGATGGCGATATTCCGGTCCAAGACCAGTGGCGATATATACTCCAGTTCGAGACCGGTGGTGATACTCTGGTCTGAGACCGATGGCGATACTTCGGTCTGAGATCGGTGTCGATACTCTGATCTGAAACCGGTGTTGATACTCTAGTCTGAGACTAGTGGCGATACTTCCAACGTTATACATCTTCCACGTTCCTGAACAGGTGGAGGATGTTGGTTGCTACTTGGAAAACCTAACGGTTCCACTGTACAAAAATTTTGTACAAAGGTCTGAACCTTTTCCTAGCTACCATGTGTTCTTTTAAATTAAACTTGGATCACCTGCGGAACTTAACACGTTTGATCCAAAGTTTAATCTATTTGTTCTTTTAGGTTTTAACTTGGATCTCCTGCGGAACTTAACACGTTCGATCCAAATCACCTAGGTTATTAATTCCATTAAATATTAATTTCCAAAATTGGTTTCCAGTACTGACATGGCGAGGCACATGGCCTTCTTGGATATCGGAGCAACCACCACCGACTAGACAAAACCTTTTAAGGAAAACTAATATTTAATTTCCTAAAATAACTTTAGGTCAACCGAAAAGAACAATCAAATCACAAGGAAAAGAAAAACAAAAGAACACTACATCGAAAACAAATTCGAAACACTAAAATCGTATGCCTCTTGTATTTGGTATTATTTCCAAAAATAACTAGTATGATGCGGAAAGAAAAAATACTAGTTATACCTTCTAGAAAGACTTCTTGATCTTCTACCGTATTCCTCTTCTAACCTCGGACGTTGTGTGGGCAACGAACTTCCAAGATGAGGACCACCAAAGCACCTTCTTCTCCTCCTTGCTAGGTTTGGCCAAATCAAAAGCTTCACCAAGGATGAAGAAAAAACACCAACCAAACTCCAAGAGATGAAAGCTTTCTCTCCTTCTTCTTCTTCTTCTCCAAGTAGTATCCCGCCACCACAAGAGCTCCAAGCAATGGAAGAGTTTCGGCCACCACAAAGAGGAAGAGAGGGAGAGAATATGGCCGGCCACAACACCAAGGAAAAGAGGGAGAGAATAATAGAGGTTGTTCACAATGAAGCCTTCTCTACCCCCTTTTTTATAATCGTTGGTCTTGGCAAATAAGGAAAATTTAATAAAAACTTCCTTAATTCTTTTGTCATTGAAAAGGAAAATTTATTTAATTAAAAAATAATTTTTCTTTTCAATTTACAATGGCCGGCCACACCATAAAATCTCCAAGCAAATAAAATTTTAAACACAAATTAAAACTTCCTTATTTGCTTCCGGAAATTTATAAAAATCTCTCCAATAATTTTTTCCTTCATGATTGGTTAATAAAAAGGAAATTTTATAAATTAAAATATTTCTTTTAACATCTGGATAAAAAGAAAGTTATCTCTAAAAATTTAAAATCTCTTTTAATCTACAAATAAGGAAAGATATCAAATCTTTTCTTAATCTTTTGTAGAAACTAATAAAAGAGAATTTTTAATTTTTAAAATTTCTTTTAAATAATAAACATGATTAAAAGGAAAGTTTTTACCAAAATTAAAATCAACCTTTTAATCTATAAATAAGGAAAGAGATTTAGCTCTTCTCTTAATCTTTTGTAGAATCTTATAAAAGGAAAGATTTAAATTTTTAATCTCTCCTTTAAATCATGTTATCCACATAAGAAAATTTTAAAAAATAAAAATCCTTTTATTTTAATTTGGGTCGGCCACACCAAGCTTGAACCCAAGCTAGGGCCGGCCACCTTGAAGCACCCATGAACCAAACTTTGGCCGGCCCTAGCTTGGTCTCCAAGCTAGCTTGGCCGGCCCCTATGGGATGGGTAAGAAGGTGGGTATATGTGAGTATAGTACTCTATAATTAAGAGGCTACGATAGGGACCGAGAGAAGGAATTGGTTTTGGTCTCTCGATAAAATTAAGCATCCCGTGTTCGCCCCGAACACACAACTTAATTTTATCAATAATAATTCATTCCACTAGAGAACTATTATTGAACTACCGCACCAATCCCAAATTACATTTTGGGCTCCTTCTTATTATGAGTGTGTTAGTCTCCCTGTGTTTAAGATAACAAATGTCCACTAATTAAGTAAGTTACTGACAACTCACTTAATTAATATCTAGCTCCAAGAGTAGTACCACTCAACTTCATCGTCATGTCGGACTAAGTCCACCTGCAGGATTTAACATGACAATCCTTATGAGCTCCTCTTGGGGGCATTCTCAACCTAGATCACTAGGACACAGTTTCCTTCTATAATCAACAACACACACTATAAGTGATATCATTTCCCAACTTATCGGGCTTATTGATTTATCGAACTAAATCTCACCCATTGATAAATTAAAGAAATAAATATCAAAGATATGTGTTTGTTATTATATTAGGATCAAGAGCACACACTTCCATAATAACTGATGTCTTTGTTCCTTTATAAAGTCAGTATAAAAGAAACGACCTCAAATGGTCCTACTCAATACACTCTAAGTGTACTAGTGTAATTATATAGTTAAGATAAACTAATACCTAATTACACTACGACCTTCCAATGGTTTGTTCCTTTCCATCTTGGTCGTGAGCTACTGTTTATAATTTATAAGGTACTGATAACATGATTCTCTGTGTGTGACACCACACACCATGTTATCTACAATATAAATTAATTGAGCAACTACATTTATCATAAATGTAGACATTTGAGCAATGTGATTTTTATTTCTAGATAAATGTTTATACCAAAAGCTAGGCTTTTAGTATACATTCTAACAATCTCCCACTTATACTAAAAGACTAAGCTGCCATATCTGCTACCATACATCTGATTTCCAACCCTTCAACATACCCATCAAAAGCTCTTTCCTTTAGGACCTTAGTGAAAAGATCTATAGGTCATCATCTGATACAATCTAGGCAGCAACAACTTCTCCTCGTTTATACAATTTCTCGTATTGGGTGGTACTTATGCTCTATTGTGTTTACTTGCCTTATAGACTTATGGTTTCTTCGAGTTTGCTACTGCTCCAATATTATTACAATAAATTGTAATAATCTTTGGATAAACTAGAAATCATATCTAAGTCTATCTTGAGGTTATTGAGTCATTCAGCTTTTATGGCTACCTCAGAGGCTTGTCATATACTAAGCTTCTATGGTGGAGTCCAGAAAAACACCTATGCTTATCACTCTTCCATAGTTATGACTTTACCTCCTAAAGTAAACACAAAACCCCGAGGTTGACTTATTATTGTCCTTATCCGATTAGAAGTCAAAATCCATGCAACCCACAGGGACCAAAATAGCTGCCTTGTAAGCTAGCATATAATCTCTAGTGCCTCTAAGGTACTTCAATATATGCTTTACTGCAGACTAATGTCCTTGTCTAGGGTTACTTTGATATCTGCTAACCATGCCCACGGCAAAACAGATATCCTGTCTCGTACACACCATTGCATACATTAGGCTTCCCAGAGCCGAAGCATAAGGAACTGCCTTCATGTCCTTTATCTCCTTTAATGTCTTCGAAGAAACCTTTCTTAGAGTTCTGCATGCTTAAAACGAACAAGGATTTTTCCGATATATGAAGCTTGGGATAAGTAAAATATTCTTTTCTTGCGATCCCTTATTACTTTGATCTCAAGAATATATACATTCTCCCAAGTCCTTTATATCGAATTGTTTGGACAACCATACCCTTACTTCTGACAACATTTTGATATTGTTTCCAACTACCAAAAATGTTATCTACGTATAGTACAAGAAATACCACCATGTTTCCATCACACCTTTTGTATACACAAGACTTATCCAGTTACTAAATAAATCCATAGGTCTGGATTACTTTGATAAACCGGATGTTCCAAGACCTTGAAGCTTTGCCTCAGTCCATAGACTGATTGAGCTTGCACACAAGATGCTCTTAGCCCTTTGCAATGAACCCTTCTGGTTGCTTTATATGGATGCTTTCTTCAAGACTTCCATTAAAGAATGTTGTCTTGACATCCACTTGCCAAATATATAAAAGAATCCGGATAGACTTAAGCATGGCTACTAGTGAAAAAGTTTCCTTTTTCATCAAGCCTTGCTTTGAAAGTTTCTACCTTCCTGTCTATCCCTCTTTTCCTATTAAAGACCTTTTTACACCCAAAGGCTTTTACACCATTTGGTGGTTCTACAAGCTTCCAGATTTTATTAGAATATATATATTCTAATTCTATTATTCATTACTCTTTGCCAAGATGCTGCATCTTTATCTTGGAGTGCTTCGTCATATGTCTGGAGATCAGGTTCATGTCCTCCAGAGATCGAGTCTAAAAACTCTCCCAAAACATGAATCTTTTTAGGTTGCCTAACAACCCTCCCACTACGACGATGCACTTTCTGCAATTGTGTATCATTTGTGATATGTGTTGCAGTTTCCTTGTGGTATCTCATCTTGTACAGTTGGTACTAGATTAGACATGTCTTTTATTATTTCTGTAAGAACAAATTCACTTATGAGCTTGTGGTTCATTATATAGTTCTTTTCTAAAAATCAGTCATTGATGCTAATAATGACCTTCTGATTTTTGAGACTATAAACCTACTTTTGTTTATCTAGGATAACTTACAAACAAGTGAATTCCTATCCAACTTATTATTGTCTCTCTTTAACATATGTGCTGGACTACCTGAATCCGAATATGCTTCAAAATAGGTTTACACCTATTCAGCAATTCTATATGAGTAGAGAGTTCTAACTTGGAAAGTACTATGTTCACTTTCATTTTCAGAGTATATCCTTAAAATAAATTTGGTAATTTTCTGAATAACTCATCATCTATCTAATTATTCCATAAGATTCCTATACCTTCTTTCTACTACATCATTCTGTTGGGGTGTATCAGGTGCAGTTAGTTGGGATTGAATCTCAACTTCTGATAAGTGACTCCTAAAATCTCCCAAGAGGTACTTGCCACTACGATCTTCCATAGTGACTTTTTACTTTAACATTTCTCCGCATCAGCCTTGTACTCTTTGAACTAATCAAAGCACTTAGTCTTGCGGCACATTAAGTAAATGTATTTGTATCTTGAATAGTTGTCTATGAAATATTCGATACTACCTCTTGTCTGGATAGTCATAGGATCACACAAATCAGAATGAACCAATTCCAACATAACTTTGGCTCCATACCCTTTAGTCTTAAAAGCTTCTTGGTTATTTTTCCTTCCAAGTAAGACTCGCAGGTTGGAAAGATTTCCACTACTAATGAACCCAAAAGTTCATCAGCTACCAATGAATCCTACTCAAGTTAATATAACCTAGCCTTAGATGTCAAAGAAATAATTGGTTCATTTCCGAAGGTTCCTTTCTCTTAAAGTTAGAAGATGTGTTAATAATTTTCATTTGTTGCATCGTGAGAGTTATTGGATTTATAAATTGCCAACCAACATACCAGAACAGATAACTTCCCAACTTTGTTATTAAAAGAGGCAGAATATCAAGTTCTTTGAATAGTTTAGAAACTGAAAACTTGTTCTTTTTAAACTTGGTACGTAAAGACAATTACTTAAAATTCATATTTTATTCTTATCAAAGGATAAACATCTCCCACTGCAACATCTACCACTTTTACAGTAGTGCCCATGTGGACGGTGATTTACCTTTCATATAGTTATCGGGTTTCCTGGAACCCCTGCAATGAATTGCAGACATGATCAGTGGCTCCTGTATCTACACACCAGGTACCGGTAGATAATACCATTAAACATGTATCAACTAATGAATAAAATACACCTATCTTGTTCTTAATTCTAAGAGGACAGTCTACCTTAATGTCCAAGTCCTATTTCCAATTATTTCAATTGGGACTACTAAGTCTTTTCTATAGTATAACAACTAGGGAATTGACAAACATTTTAAATCCTAAGAATCACAAAAATATTTGGTCAAGATCAACTCCTTAAAATCCCCATGAATTTTGTATGTCACGATAGTGTGGACGTATACAAAATCAAAGAGGAAATTTTATTCATTAATTTTATTATCTCGTCAACTTTACTTTATGACGAATAAAATTAATAGTTGATCTGTCGTTGATCAAATATTTGGTCAAAACTTTTGAATTTTAAATAACATTGATTCCTCAAACAATATTATTTAAATTCACCAACACCTCAAACACCGTCAATTTTGCATGCCACGATAGTGTGGACGTATACAAAATTAAACATTTGTAAGAGGAGGGGTTTACCCACTAATTATCTTGTCAATAAATCTTTATGACAAATAAAATTACCTCAAACACCGTAAATTTTGTATGCCATGATAGTGTGGACGTATACAAAAACTCAACATTTGTAAGAGGAGTTTTTCCCATTAATTTTATTTTCTCATCAACCTGACAAATAAAATTACCTCATACACCGTGAATTTTTGTATGCCACGATAGTGTGGATGTATACAAAAACTCAACATTTGTAAGAGAGGGTTTTAATTTTATTATTCTGTCAACTTATCTTTTTGACAAATTAATAGTTGGTTTTCTTCGGTCACACAAATAATAGCAGTGACTCCGATGGGGAGGATACTATTAGACGTGCCTAAGTGTATACCATTACTTGACACTTAATCTATTAATAAGATTATGCCCCTTCCGATGGGGAAGATCACACACTCTTAATTAACTTCCTATAGTCATCCAAAATGGAAGTTTAATCTAGTGATCCGCAAACAAGCTCATCCGATATGGAGGAAGGCACTCAGAGCCAACGCGCAAGCTTGTTGCATCACTTATAAACCAGTAATGGAGACCGTGGAATTTATTTAAAATTAAATTCCTCTCCCACTTAGTTATTTAAAGTGAGGAATTTTGATTATGCTAGCTTACTTAACATGCATACTAACAATCACACACAACACAGCATAAAAAGCAATAAATAGAAAAACTAATTTTCAACTATTATGGCTTTTATCTATTGTTGTCCTCCGTGTGTCGCCAACCCTAGCTGCTGCCATCTTTGGCCACCGCCACCGGATCTAGTTGTCGCATCCATCTTGCTCCTTGTTCCGCTGCGCCTCTGGTCCTCAAAAGGTTCCACGCCTTGCAAGATTTGATCCGCGACATAAATAGAATTTTATATTTTTCGATCCTATATTCCTCAAAGGAATGTACATGTAAACTAGATCGAACATAAAATAAAATTTACATCCATCGATCCTATATTCCATAAAAGGAATGTACATGTAACTAGATCAAAAAATAAAATCCTAATAAAACTAAATACAGCTCCTGCTATATTTTATAATACAATCATGCACACACAATAAAATGTCCTTGACATGTCCAAGGGTCCAATCACACACATAATAACTATAAGCCATAATAGTTGGATCCTGCATCCACAAAGTTAGCACATCCTACTATTAACCTGCCTAAATTATGTATGACATGTGCATAATTAAACTAATACCAAATACACAGAGGCAAAACCCTAGCTCTGATACCAATTGTTGGTTGCTACTCGGAAAATCTAACGGTTCCACTGTACAAAAATTTTGTACAAAGGTCTGAACCTTTTCATAGCTACCATGTGTTCTTTTAAATTAAACTTGGATCGCCTGCGGAACTTAACACGTTTGATCCAAAATTTAATCTATTTGTTTTTTTAGGTTTTGACTTGGATCTCCTACGGAACTTAACACGTTCGATCCAAATCACCTAGGTTATTAATTCCATTAAATATTAATTTCCAAAATTGGTTTCCAGTACTGACATGGCGAGGCACATAGCCTTCTTGGATATGGGAGCAACCACCACCGACTAGACAAAATCTTTTAAGGAAAACTAATATTTAATTTCCTAAAATAACTTTAGGTCAACCGAAAAGAACAATCAAATCACAAGGAAAAGAAAAACAAAAGAACACTACATCGAAAACAAATTCGAAACACTAAAATCGTATGCCTCTTGTATTTGGTATTATTTCCAAAAATAACTAGTATGATGCGGAAAGGAAAAATACTAGTTATACCTTCTAGAAAGACCTCTTGATCTTCTACCGTATTCCTCTTCTAACCTCGGACGTTGTGTGGGCAACAAACTTCCAAGATGAGGACCACCAAAGCACCTTCTTCTCCTCCTTGCTAGGTTCATCCAAATCAAAAGCTTCACCAAGGATGAAGAAAAAACACCAACCAAACTCCAAGGGATGAAAGCTTTCTCTCCTTCTTCTTCTTCTTCTCCAAGTAGTATCCGGCCACCACAAGAGCTCCAAGCAATGGAAGAGTTTCGGCCACCACAAAGAGGAAGAGAGGGAGAGAATATGGCCGGCCACAACACCAAGGAAAAGAGGGAGAGAATAATAGAGGTTGTTCACAATGAAGCCTTCTCTACTCCCTTTTTTATAATCGTTGGTCTTGGCAAATAAGGAAAATTTAATAAAAACTTCCTTAATTCTTTTGCCATTGAAAAGGAAAATTTATTTAATTAAAAAACAATTTTTCTTTTCAATTTACAATGGTCGGTCACACCATAAAATCTCCAAGCAAATAAAATTTTAAACACAAATTAAAACTTCCTTATTTGCTTTCGGAAATTTATAAAAATTTCTCCAATAATTTTTCCCTTCATGATTGGTTAATAAAAAGGAAATTTTATAAATTAAAATCTTTCTTTTAACATGTGGATAAAAAGAAAGTTATCTCTAAAAATTTAAAATCTCTTTTAATCTACAAATAAGGAAAGATATCAAATCTTTTCTTAATCTTTTGTAGAAACTAATAAAAGAGAGTTTTTAATTTTTAAACTTTATTTTAAATAATAAACATGATTAAAGGGAAAATTTTTACCAAAATTAAAATCAACCTTTTAATCTACAAATAAGGAAAGAGATTTAGCTCTTCTCTTAATCTTTTGTAGAATCTTATAAAAGGAAAGATTTAAATTTTTAATCTCTCTTTTAAATTATGTTATCCACATAAGAAAATTTTAAAAAATAAAAATCCTTTTATTTTAATTTGGGCCGGCCACACCAAGCTTGAACCCAAGCTAGGGTCGGCCACCTTGAAGCACCCATGAACCAAACTTTGGCCGGCCCTAGCTTGGTCTCCAAGCTAGCTTGGTCGGCCCCTATGGGATGGGTAAGAAAGTGGGTATAGCTGGGTATAGTGCTCTCTAATTAAGAGGCTACGATAGGGACCGAGAGAAGGAATTGGTTTTGGTCTCCCGATAAAATTAAGCATCCCGTGTTCGCCCCGAATACACAACTTAATTTTATCAATAATAATTCATTCCACTAGAGAACTATTATTGAACTACCGCATCAATCCCAAATTACATTTTGGGCTCCTTCTTATTATGAGTGTGTTAGTTTCCCTGTGTTTAAGATAACAAATGTCCACTAATTAAGTAAGTTACTGACAACTCACTTAATTAATATCTAGCTCCAAGAGTAGTACCACTCAACTTCATCGTCATGTCGGACTAAGTCCACCTGCAGGGTTTAACATGACAATCCTTATGAGCTCCTCTTGGGGACATTCTCAACCTAGATCACTAGGACACAGTTTC
The DNA here is from genome assembly GCF_018446385.1 of Zingiber officinale. Taxonomy (NCBI): domain Eukaryota; kingdom Viridiplantae; phylum Streptophyta; class Magnoliopsida; order Zingiberales; family Zingiberaceae; genus Zingiber; species Zingiber officinale. The sequence goes on from NC_055994.1 coordinate 38,032,181, forward strand.
CTTCTATAATCAACAACACACATATAAGTGATATCATTTCCCAACTTATCGGGCTTATTGATTTATCGAACTAAATCTCACCCATTGATAAATTAAAGAAATAAATATCAAATATATGTGCTTGTTATTATATTAGGATTAAGAGCACACACTTCCATAATAACTCAGGTTTTTGTTTCTTTATAAAGTTAGTATAAAAGAAACGACCTTAAATGGTGCTACTCAATACACTCTAAGTGTACTAGTGTAATTATATAGTTAAGATAAACTAATACCTAATTACACTACGACCTTCCAATGGTTTGTTCCTTTCCATCTTGGTCGTGAGCTACTGTTTATAATTTATAAGGTACTGATAACATGATCCTCTGTGTGTGACACCACACACCATGTTATCTACAATATAAATTAATTGAGCAACTACATTTATCATAAGTATAGACATTTGACCAATGTGATTCTTATTTCTAGATAAATGTTTATACCAAAAGCTAGGCTTTTAGTATACATTCTAACAGAGGAGATCCCCATAGACAGCGCCAAATTGATCCTGTCTAGGAGATGAGTCAGAGGGACTGTCGAGGTGATGTGGATGGAATGTTGACTGAACCGCTATGGCTCAAACTGAGGGGCATGCTGAGATGGCTTCTATGTTGACTAAGTCATCAAAGGTCCTCTAGTTAACACTACCTGCACTCAACGACCAGGTTGCCCCGATCCCTAGTACCCCGATGCCCGAGGTAAATCCAATAAATATATAAGGAATAAACTAATAGTAGAATAATAAAATGAATGAAGGAGTGCGATGACATACCCTAGCCTAGGGGCGCCCTCTGGTGGATCGGTGAGTTGGTCGAGGCGCTGCTCGAGTTGTCGTGACTTGGAAGAGTAGATGACTCTGAGCAAGATGAAGAGCTGGATCTGATAGCACCTAGTCGAGCGTGACCTGGATCTAGAAGATGACATGTATGTGAGGGCCTAACAATGACACGTTATAAGGAACTAGGGTGCTAAACACGCGAAAGCGCAACGAAAAACATCTAGTTCCTCCTAGAAGATCCATGCGAAGGAAAACCACATACTAAGTTTCTACATGAAAAAGGGGTTATACCTTTGTTACGTGCCCTTCGCAATCCCGACACCAACGTTTCTTTAGATATGGATCATAGCGCAATCAAGTGGTCGCGCCTCTATGGTATCCACACAACAAGTCTCGTTTGTCTCACAAACTTACAAAGTGGAGAATGAAACAAACAAAAGTTGTACTAGCAACCCTTCTTGGAAGTTTCGACCAAGTGAAGAAAGGAGAAAGAAGAAGAGCAAGAACACCAAAATTCATCATCAAAATGAATCTAAAAACCCTCTTTTATAGATTCATGAAATTGTCGTATGCCTTAATGTCAACTGCCTTAATTGACATTAATATTTGTCTTCATCCAATGAATCCAATGCATCCAATACATGAGCAATTCAAATTGTTCACTCTTCATCCAATGCATCCAATGCATGAGTAATTCAAGTTGTATACTTCTCTTTCTTCATGAATTCAAATGCATGAAATCACTTAATGAGTCCAACTCATTAATCATCAATCCAATTACCTCAATGAGTCTAATTTAAATTGGACTCAATCCAATAATTGGATTTAATTGAGTCTAACTCAATGAGTCTAATTTGAATTAGATTTAATCCAATGATCCATCATATGAATCTATCTCCAGTGACTTGTTCTTTATGTGTCGCCCAATAGGTTCTTATAAAGTTGGCAATGTATCCAAATCAATATTTTGTTACATAAGTAATGAGTAGAATTTAGCAAGGCATCATTGTTACCCAAGTGACGAAAATGTCGAGATCCGACTTAATTTTTCTGTGACTATTATCTTGTATGACTCAATCCTTCTATCTTTGATATCTAGATTGATCAATGAGGCATAGATTGTGTCATCCTCTTATCAATCTTTGTATTTCTTAATCTCTAAGTAGACACACTCAATCAAATAAACTCAATATCATATATTGACTCATTTAAGCATGGTCATGCATTCTTGTGTCCTACTAATCAAGGAGCCCATAAATATCACTTCCGTTATATGGAAGGGATAGATCCCATCTTATCACTCACATCCCTCTACATAACTTATTGCATACCCAGTGATCGACTTTATGATCTAGTCTGTTACGAGTGACATTTATCGATACCAAAGTATATAACTCCTTATGTAGGGAACCGTAGTGACTTCAGGTCTAAGGACTATTCATACTAATAGTCACATGAGAATATTTATGACACTCATATAACGATCCATGAAATATTCTCATGGTAAGTCATTCAGTATATATTCTCTAATATATACTCATGTGTCAACCTGATATCTCATATTCATGACTTGTGAGATTAAGTCATCCATTGATCTACAAGCTAATCTCAACATATTAATATTGTCCTTGCATATTAATGCTTAACTAGGAATAGTTAAGAGTAGTGTTCTATGTATATCTACAATATCTCACTATCAATTCAACCAATTGATATGTTGTAGATTAGAACCTCCTACTCTAGGATATTATTATACTTATTCATTTAGCACTGAATTGAAGTAAATATAAAAACCAACTTTGCTTTTATTAATAATAAAATATGATACAAAAGAAGTCATTTACAATCATCTCATAATTGGTAATACTAACACACGTAGGCCAAAATATGACATCGACACGTAGGCTGGGATATGAGATCGGCACGTAGGGCGAGATATGACATCGGCACACAGACGAAACACAATAATGGAGCGAAGGCTGGAACACAATAGCGAGGTGCACTACGGCTGTAGCTCGGGGGAGGTTGGATCGCATTAATAGCACATGACAACGTGAATCGGGGGCTGGATTTGCAGCAGACCTAAGGATAAGGGCAATAGACGATTGGAGATCGGATCTAGAGACGGGGCTGCCGCAGCAGTAGTGACACTATGACGTTGGTCGAGGCCATGGGTCAGCCGGTGGCTACCGCTGGAGATGGCAATGACGGCCTCCCTTTAGAGGCTATGTTGGCGGTGGGTTGTTCGCTTAAGCTACCGGCGAGAGGAAAGGGAAAGGGAGCTATCGGAATGTGGATGGTGGCGGCGGCGACCTCAACTCTAGAGATGGCATCGGCGTTGGGATACTCGCTGGGGTTGCCGGCGAGAGGAGCTGTCGATGAGAGGAGGAGAGAGGGCTACCCACGCGTGGCAGCATGCGTGAGCCGACTGATGGAGAGGCAGCGAGAGGAAGATGACTGTGGCTTCCGCGTGGAGAAGAAAGAGGGGAGTGGTGGCCAGCGTCAGAAGCAGCCGGTGGTAGAGAAGACACGAGAAAACCCCCCTCACAACGATGTGCATTCGACAGAAGGTGATGCCCAATCCGGTGAGCGGTAGAGGTAGCGGGAGTGCCCCCTCTCGCTATGCGTGCGACCTTAGCGTCGGCGTGTGCTGCCGACAAGAGGAGCTGTCAGTGACGAATGCGGGGTCCTCCCTACCCTGTGAACGTGGCGGCAGACCAAAACATGAAGGACTTCTCCCCCCTTAAAGATCTAAATAGTAGAATGAAAAAAAGCCCTTGTCCTTCTCCCTAATTACCATGGGCCCCCTCAATACATCTACATCATATTAACAAAAGGTAGAATTCCTTACCTAGAAATTGGTGGTCAATGTGACTTATATAGCAATGAATTGGAGGCGTTGGAACAACTATTTTTTGAATGTCGATACAGCAAATACATGAGAGCGTATCAAGTAATGGATGTTAATCAATCATACTATGTCGACACTAAAGAAGGCAAAAAAAATGGATGCATAAAGATGCGAGAGGAACCACATAACAGAATTGAGTAAAAAGAATCCTTAGCCTGCACAGCTTATCAAGTTTGGATAACAAGTAACCAAGTGGTCTTTGAGTCTACTCTATCTCTCCCAAAGCCATGTGTTATTCATGAGACAAAAACTCGAGCACAAAAGATTATGATTTTTTATATCCTGATATCCAGATCTTGTTTAAGCAGTGGGTAGTTGACACTCATATAGATGTGGCAAAAGGCGATTCGTTCGCTCCCAGTGCCTCCGCCAACCCGTCCCTAGGCCAACACAGAGGAGGTAAATCACAGGTGGTTACTAGCCATTAGTGCAAATGGCCAAGACATGGGGAAGGTTATGCTCGGGCACGCCGAGTTTCGACCCCAAGACCTCATGTGACAACACCCCATGTCTTAATCATCGTACCACTCCGAGGGGATTAGTTGACACTCATATAGAGTGACTAGGTATAGTTGTCCTGTGAGTATAATTATACATCAATTTGGCTTTGGAGGGATATAACTCTAGTTGACTTTTAGTCAACCAGATGTATATATTACATATGGACTAATGTATACTTACATTGTCGATTAAAAAAAAGTTGCTTACCTTGTAGCTTCTTTTCTAGAATGTTGTTTCTCATCTACTTGTTCCTTGGTTGAACTTAGCTCTCATCTCATTCTGTGCCATCTTTTCCACTTTACCTACCTAGTTCATCTTCTCTGACTCAGTTACACTCCAATGCACTTCATCAATGATTCCTAAGATGTTCCATTCCATCTTTTTTTTTTTTTAATCTTAATAAACCTCAAAAGTCATCATCACCCTTGGCCACGCTAAGTTTCCATGTGTATCTCAATATAATAGATACAATAAATCGGATCCTAATTTAAATTTTTTACTCAAATATTAAAATTACATGATCAACCCTAATAACTAAGGACACAATTATTGCACTAATAGATAGAACAAAATAAAATTATTATATGAACCAACTTTAGTATCTATATCTTTTTCTCCAAAGATTACAATATTAATCATTCTATATCTTGATTGATTATTAATAATATTAGAGATACACATTAAGAACTTTGACACTTCTAGATATATGCCATCTATGTATCATTTTTATATTTATGTTAACTTTCATTATCATCATATTACATCTCTACAAAAGAGAAGTATATTGATTTCATTATTTTTGCAATCAAATTTTATCATGGTATTAGAGCCAACTTCAATCTTTTTGTGTTCTTAATTAGAGGAAAGACTTATAGAGTCATCGTGCCCAATAAACCAACACATTTCACTATCCTCCTTTCTCACTAACTATAGACCAATGGTGTCAGCACTCACGCAATGCTAACGCAGCATAAGATGTTGACACGCCACGACCTCCACGATTGTCTTCCTTTTTGTTGTTGACACCATGCCCCCTCTAAAGACATGTAAATCATTCATGGACCATATATATCTTACAAATATTTTTTTATATTGAAGTTTGTGCAAATCATCACACCTAATTTTCCTCTGAAAATTTTATCATGATTTTATTGTAACAAGAAATTAAAGTAGTAGTGGCAACGATGAAGTAGAATTTTTTTAGTAGAAAATTTAAGTGTTTAAATCAATACAATACTAGATAACTAACATTTATATGAAATAGATAGTGTTACATTTAGGAAGACGCCGAAAGGTTGGTCTGATAACATCGGAAAGAGACCAGAGAGATGTTGTCTACTAGTGAATAGAGCATTAGTCAATTTACCTCTTGTTACTTTCAAGGAAGACACTGAGGTGTAGAATAAACGCTCAAGAATTAGGAAGTCATTAGAGATATCATAGTACTAGACAAATGCTCTCAGTTAGAGAATAGAGTTATCAAAGTATTAGTGACTGTCCAGAGTTGAAAATCACAATCACAACATAGTGTAGGTCAATGACATTAACAGATGAATCTTCAAATGTACCTACGTTGAGCTCGAATTTATTTGATAGACAAATAATTAGAAAAATACTATCTATCTCCAAAATTAATTGGGTAAAATTTGAACATCTTGATTATAAATAAATAAATAAATAAATTAATTAATTAATTAATAGGGTTGACGTACAAAAATAATAATCTAATTTTAGAAATTTTATAAAATAAGATAAACACCTCATCCTTGATGAGTGTGAGGGGCTCGTGGTTCCACCACTAGCTGGTGGTGTGGTTTCATTTATGCCTACCAGCTTTTCATCAATATCTTCATTCCTTATAGCTTTCTGGGAGTGGTAAAGTCCATGTATCGTTTATTTTGGCCATCATCTTCTCCCATCCACTTAGTTTTCATTAAACATTCACTTTTCGAGTACAATAATTGGTTGGAAAAGACTCTGCTCATGAGACAGTGATGTGTATCTTTCCACAAGTGATGAGTAAAGTCGATGCATGTGTATCTCATCGTACAACTGCTTTTGCCACCAAGTCATCTCCCATTAAACTTTATATCCCACGTATTCACTAAGTTATTGGCTCATTCTTTGTGTCATTCTTTATATTCCACTTATGTAGTTTGCCTCAACTATCTCCTGTCAAAGATTCTCACTGTTAGATGCATTGAGTTCTTGACACTCTCTCTCTCTCGCATGCATCATTCACGTTTTACTTGCATAGTCTGCTATTCATATAAAATTACACTTTAATGTCTTGAAAATAATAGATAGAGAAAAAAAATAATATAAATTTTTTTTATGTGATCATCTTGTTATTAAATTCAATAGGTTTATTTATATAAATTATCCAAAATAATAATTCAAACATTAAATAAGACATACAATCATAATAATATAATTAAAAACATAGTAATATAATAGACTTGGAAATATTATTTTCCCTATTTGATTCATGTCAATCTTGATTGTGTGCCAAATATAATAAATCTCAATTGATGACTTAGTAAATATATCAGCAATTTGATCTTCCATAGAGATATAAGAAACCGAAAGTTGTTGATTCGTCACACGCTCGCGAACAAAATGAAAATCAATCTCTACATGCTTAGTACGAGCATGAAAAACAAGATTTACCGCAAGATAAGTTGCTCCAATATTATCACACCATATTGTAGATGTAGCAATTAGGAAAAAGTGTAATTCTGAAAGAAGATATTGTAGTCAAATAATTTCTAATGTTGTGTTAGCGATAACTTTATATTCAGCTTCAGTACTCGAACTAGAGACTGTAAGTTGCTTCTTTGAAAGCCAGGAAACAAAATTTTGCCCAAGAAATATATCATATCCATTAGAAGAATGTCTATCTTCGGGAGATCTAGCTTAATCTGCATCACTATAGGCAATCAACTCTCGTGAAGACTAACGATATAAAAAAAGATCATGTAGAATAGTGTCTTTGAGATATCGAAGAATTCGCTTAACACCTTCCCAATGATGTTTAGTAGGAGCATGCATAAATTGACAGACATGATTCAAAGCGAAAGTAATATTAGGTCATGTAATTGTGACATATTGTAGGGCACTAACAATACTACGGTAGATCTGGGGGCAGACATCGAAGAGGAGGATGAAGGTGCAGTGAAACCACCCTCAATGATTGGTGTGGAGATAGGATGTGCATCATCCATTTTAGTTCACTGTAGGAGCCCAATAATGTATTTGCTCTTAGAGAGAAGATAACCTTTAGAATGTGAGAGAAACTCTATGCCAAGGAAAAAATGAGCATTGTCAAGATCCCGAATAGGACGGAGAAGATGTATAGTAGTAATGTCATTTTGATCACTACCAGTTATTAATATATCATCCACATAAATCAGAACAAATATTGAAAATTCCTCATTACATTTATAGAATAGGGAAGAGTCTGTTTTTGAGCCAGAAAATCCCTGAGTATGAAGCTAAGTAGATAGACGATGAAACCATGCATAAGGTGCTTGTCGAAGACTATATATAGACTTCTGAAGGTGACACACATATGTTGAAAGTTACAGGTGGATGAACTCAAGATGAAACATCCCGAGTTTATCCCTCACATTTTTTTTAATTATTTTTTTAACGATGTTCTCATCATCTGTTGTGTAGTTAGCCACAATACAAGCCCATCAAGAAGTGCTATCTTAACTAAGGGAAATGACTGCATCGATTAGGAGTTTAATGAATAAGCTCAATAATCCCCAAACATCCCTCTTTACATATAATAAAAAAAAAATCTCTCATAATGAAACCAATATGCTATGCACTCCTAAACATTCGGGCAGTACCATGCGTCCATCTCGCCTCCTCGTCTACTCCGTCTGTGTTAGAGTGTATACTAAAAGTCTAATTTTTTGTAAATATTTATTTTGAAATAAAGAATCACATTGGTCAAATGTCTACATTTATATGCTAAGTGTAGTTGTTCAATTAATTTATATTGTAGACAATATGGTGTGTGGTGTCACACACAGAAGATCATGTTATCAGTTCCTTATAAATTATAAACAGTAGCTCACGACTAAGATGGATAGGAACAAATCATTGAAATAGTCGTAGTGTAATTTGGTATTAGTTTATCTTGACTATAAAATTACACTAGTACACTCTGAGTGTATTGAACAGGACCATTTAAGATAAGTTCTTTTTATACTGACTGCATAAAAGAACAAGACCTTGGTTATTATGGAAGTGTGTGCTCTTAATCATAATATAATAACAAACACATATACTGAATATTTGTAACGCCCGAAAATTCTCAAAACTATATTAGAAATATTCTATAATTATTTTGGAATTTTTAGATATTTTTCCGGAATTTTTAGAGTAACGGAAGTAGCAAAAATAATTAGAAAAGCAAAATAGCTTAAGCGGGAATCGAACCCGGGACCTCTCGGGTCCGCTAAACCTTTAAACCGCTTAAGTAACTAGTTGAACCCAGCAGGGCCGTGCTGAAAGAAAGGGGGATCAATTATATTTATATTTAAGTTGGGCCGAGTTACCCACTTAATATAAATAGAAAATTTAAGTGGGGTTTGGTTTATTTTGTTTGGTTTGGCAACTTCTCCTCCTCTCCAACCCTCACCGCCGACGCCCCTTCTCCCTCCTCTTTCTCTCTCGGCGCACCAAGTCTAGGGCCCCAGGGACATCTTCCGGCAGCGGCTCCGACACAAGGACGCTCCCCTTCGCGAGAGGAACGTGTTGGCGCAAGAAGACTATCGAAAGGATCGTCTTCTCCGGAAACCTAGCGACTAGAACCGTAAGGAAACTAGCGTACGAGGTAAGAAACCCCTCACCTGCAGTATAAGTAGCTTTCGTTTGATTGCATGCCTTTAGTTTAGCTATATGCATATTTTTTTCGGCACCCAGGGTGTGTTTAAACCCTCCTCGCAGATTAAGGATCTAGTTGAGCACCTCTAGATGGGCCAGACACGTTGTTCTCCTTCAATTGGAGGCTCTAGACGTTGTCGGGTGCCTAGAGGTGGTCTCCCTATTAGAGGGGAGAGTTGGAGCACACCAAGTGTTCGACAAAATGATTAGTATAGCTAAATATCACCTCAGATATTTTTAACAGCTCAGTTAAATGCATTAGTAGCATTTAAATCAGTATATTAGTCTAGTTTCAGCTTACATGAGACTACGGTCCAATGGGTGGGCTCTCACAGTCGCCTCTAAGTTTAGATAACCTAGCCCTAGGTTCAGATAACCTAGAAACAGCAAAATAAGCAATTAGTAGTTATATTCAGTATTTTATTTTCAGTGGCACTGTACTGGACCAGATGTCCATTGGGTTGGGCTCTCACAGTCGTCCCTAGGTTCAGATAACCTAGTAAACCCTACTAAATGCGGGACTTGCAAACCCGGGTCTAGTACAGTTGCCAGGCCCAAACAGCAGCATGATTACTATTTTCACTTATTATGATAATAGCTTTCAAATTCGTAACCTAGTTATGTGAATATAGTTTAAGCTCAGTTTTAGCTCAGTTTTAGTTTCAGTTTCAGTTTAGTTCTCCTAGTTGATACCATGAGATAGCTCCATGCTTAGATTTTATTATGCATGCCATGTTTCAGTATTTATGCCATGTAACTTCAGTATGCCATGCTTTAACAAATTCAGTGCATGTTTTTAAATAGCATTCTTTAAAAACATGTTTGCATCGTTGCATGTTTTAGTGAGGTAGTTGGTTTCTTACTAAGCTTAAAGCTTACAGATTCTATTTCCCTTATACTGCAGATAAAGGTAAAGGGAAGATGGACTAGCAGGGGAAGCTGGAGGTCAATGCAGAGATGGTGTGTGTGGCAGGAACCTGGAACGAAGATCCTTAGGGAGTTTAGCAAATTAAGAACTTAGTTTCTTTTCTTAAGATACTTTTATGCATTTTTAGTGGTTTAAATGCTATAAATTAATAAACCTTGCACTATATCATGTTAGAATGCTAGTTAATAGATATTAGAACGTTTTCCATGCATTATATAATTGTTGTGGGAGATTTTGGCATGAACAAGTGCTGAAATCATGGTTTCAGTGCGAAATCAGAAACTCCGATCGATCCATGGATCGATCGGGGGTCCTCGATCGATCCATGGATCGATTGAGGGCTGATTCCGCGAACAGTGTGCTTCTGGATCGATCAGCCGATCGATCCAGTCACATTCTGTCGCGAACAGAAGGCTTCTGGATCGATCGGTTGATCGATCCAAGCTTTTCCTCGCGAACAGCAAGGTTTTGAATCGATCACTGGATCGATTGACTCATGTTGGATCGATCAGCCGATCGATCCAAATAAAGTCCCGTGCACAGAAGCACGCTGGATCGATCACTGGATCGATCAGGCGATCGATCCAGATTATCACCCGAACACAGTAGCAGTCTGGATCGATCCATGGATCGATCCAACAGTGTGCATCGATCCAGTACAGTCTGGATCGATTGAGAAGTTCAGTTTCGACCAAGAAACTTAGCAGATCAGCTCATTGACCATAGTGGATGTAGGATACACCATGTATCCGTTAGATTGCATCCTTTAGCACATGTAGAACCAAGAACAGATATCAGTTATCAAAAGAAAAATTTAAATTAGCCCACGTTTCCGCATAGCGTAGTTCAGCACAGCATGAACTGTAGCGATCGGCCTCGCAGCCTAGCCAGTAGTAGGCGGGTCGTTACAATATTCATTTCTTTAATTTATCAAAGGGTGTGATTTAGTTCGATAAATCAATAGGCCCGATAAATTGAGAAATGATATTATTTATATGGTATATTGTTGATTATACAATAAAACTGTGTCCTAGTAATTTAGGTTGATGATGTCCCCAAGAGAAGCTCATAAGATTGTCATGTAAACCCTGCAGGTGGACTTAGTCCGACATGACGATGAGGTTAAGTGGTATTACTCTTGGAGCTAGATATTAATTAAGTGAGTTGTCAGTAACTCATTTAATTAGTAGACATTGTATATCTTAAACATAAGGAGATTAACACACTCATGATAAGAAGGAGCTCATATAGTAATATGGGATTGGTGAGGTAGTTCAATAATAACTCTTTAGTGGTATGAGTTATTATTGATGAACTCGAGTTGGGTGTTCGGGGCGAACACGAGAAGCTCAAGTTCATCGGGAGACCAAAATCAATTCCTCCTATCGGTCCCTGTCATAGCCTCTTATTTATAAAGTGTTATATTCATTCATACCCTCCTTCTTACCCATCTTAAGGTGGTTAGCCAAGCCAAGCTTGGAGCCCAAGCTAGGGGTCGGCCAAGATCAAGCCTTGATGGAGCAAGTAAGTGGTCGGCCCTAACTTGGAGCCCAAGTTGGTGGCAGGCCACAATAAAATTAAATTTCTTTTAATTTTTAAAATCTTTACTCATGTGGAAACCATGATTTAAAAGAGAGTTTAAAATTTAAATCTTTCCTTTTATAGCTTTCTACAAAAGATTAAGAAAAATGTTTGATATCTTTCTTTATTTGTAATTAAAAGGAAGATTTTAATTTTTGATAAAACTTTCTATTTTTTGTAACCATCCTCATGGTTTTAAAAGAGAGTTTTAAAATTTAAATCTTTCCTTTTATATTTTCTAGAAAAGATTAAGAGAAAAGATTTGATATCTTTCCTTATTTGTAGATTGAAAGAAAGATTTTAATTTTGAGAAAACTTTCCTTATTGTAATCATCCACATGTTTTAATAGAGATGTTTTAATTTATAAAAGTTTCCTTTTATAACCAACCATGAAGGGAATTTTTAAAGAGAATTTTTTTTTTTAATTTTCCGGAAACAAATTAGGAAATTTTAATTTTGTGTTTAAAACTTTCCTTGTTTGCAGGAATTGAGGTGGCCGGCCACATTGATAGAAGAAAAGAAAAATTTTTTTTATTAATTAAATTTTTCTTTCTATGGCGAGGAAAATAAGAAAGATTTTATTAAAACTAATCTTATTTGTCAAGACCAGAGAATATAAAAGAGAGAGTAGAGATGCCTAATATCATGAGTCTACGCCCAACAAGGACAAACCAATATGAACAGAAGGGCATCCATGAAGTAGTAGAAATAGCAACTAGAAGCCAACAGAAAACGTAACCCAAATACAGTATAACAAAGAAAGATATACAATGCACAGGTGACCCTATATAGCTAATTAGGTGAATATATCACATATTCGGTAACCACTATTTGAGTCAATCAACAGTCGTATGACACTAGAGGTACCTCCTAGAGAATATGCAGTCATATAGCCGAAACTAACAATAAATTATAGTATCAGTCATAAATTATAGTATCAGTCATGTTTGGAAGGCCCTCCCCGGAGCTCATCCCGGAGCACCCAACCCGTGCTGTCACCACATATGCTCATACTCATCCAATTAATTACATAGGAAAACATAATCTATCTACATTATATTCTTATCAATAGCACATGCCCTGCATTCGGTAAGCATTCCAATTCCCAAGATCCTTTCCGCAACCAATTCTTGCATATCATAAAAATATCCGAGAACCAGAACCTAAATCATGCTTAACGAATAAAGAATGGCAAAAGCTTTCAACATCACCAAACTAAATTCACGATCCTGCTACCTCTCTACAGAAATAAAACCAGCAGCCAAAGCAAGGAACAAAACCGCATAAGAGGACCTAACCTATTTCCATCATACTACACAGTCCAGGAGTATAGAGCTATGAACATGAAGATGTAGCAATAGATCAATTACCCAAATTCCAATCCAACATATCTGGCCCAAAAAAATCCAGCCGTTAGGAGATAGCAACCAAGTTATCAAAAACCCATTCACAAATCACTATATCAGTTCCATAAATTTGTTTAACAAGAAGTAATAAACCAACATTAAAAACCTCCTATAACCCACTAAATCTATTTAGAGAATTTAGCCAACATGAAGAAACAACACAACATTGGAATTAAACGAAAGCACCAGAATCTGTCCAAGTAATCAGCCAACACTGAGGAATGAACACACATTTAAATCAAATCGATAACATGCAAATCTGTCCAGAACAATTAGCCAACAGTGGAGAATCAATCACGCATTGAAAATGATATAGAAACACACAGATCTGTCCTTAACATTCAGTCAGCTGTGGAGCAACAAGCACATAAATCCGTCCATAACATTCAATCAATAGCGAAGAAACGAACACGTATCGAAATCAAATCACCACTACCAAAATTCAGTTCTGGAAATCTATACCTCCATAAGAATAAGATCAAACTCCTCCAAACTAAACCCAATAAATCTGTACAGGATTTCGTAAACGGTAGAAAGAAACAAGAGCATCTTCATTCAAAAGCTTAACTACCTATAAATCTGTCCAGACCCTTAGCAGAGATAGAAAGGGGTAAAACATCATCAAAGCCACACGAATTCCATAAGAGTTTTGTCGAGAAACTCAAAACCAACCTGAGAAAAATAGGGCAGCATCAAACTTGATTTCAAACACCTCAAATCCGTAGCAGAAAACCACAAAGACTCAACAAATGAAGCATCAACATCAACGAAAATCAAAATACAACACTTAGCCCTCACCTCATTGAATCCATAGCATCACAAAGGAAATGCACTTGCAAGGTAAATTCAGGATAGCACTGAAACACCCAAATCTGCAGCGTTTCGATTTCACAGAACATGAAGCAAAGCAATGTCGAATTCAATCAGAAGCCCCAAAACCTTGCCGAAATCCCATAGAAGCCATCATCCGGAACAAGAACGTCACAGAGATCACATATCAAAGCAAGAACCTCAAGGAAAAACACAACCCGCGGCAAGAACATCACAAAAGCCTCAAGTCGAATCAAGAACATCGCGGAAAAGAAATCGATCCATAACACAAACCATCAATCGGACTTTGTTGGAAATTTATCAACCTACCTAGCTACCCATCCCTTACCTCACCGATCCCATATCATCATAGAGGATGTACTTGCCTTCCCTTCCGCATCCCTCTGTTGAAGCCCTCACCCTAGCCGTAGCCGCGTCGCAGATGTGTTGGTTTTAGTCTCCTCGCCCGCTTGTCGTTCCCCGCCCGCTTGTCGTTCCCCGCAAGCTCGCCAACGTGAGGAGCTGCTTGGCCAGAGTCCCGATCCTCGGTGGAGAGTTCCGTCGCAAATCGTCGTGCGAAGTGTGGAGTCGGCGAATTTGAGAAAGGGTGCGTGAGAAACGGGTAAGGCTATGTTTAAATAATACCTAGGTCAATTAAATCCTAATCTTAGGTAATTGAACTCAATCAACTCCTAATTTAATTGGATATTCCTAAACAGTCATTCTCATACCCAATTATACCCCTTAAAACCTAAAATAATTCCCTAAAAATTCATAAAAATTTTAGTAAACTCTATAAATTCATATCAATTTAATTCATGATAAATCATCCATGAAAACATATCTATTTTTCCTTAAAATAATCTAATTAGGTTAGATTTTAATTATTTACATCATTATCCATATTTTGGTAACTAATAACCTTATGTATTTATTTTATACTCCTCCAAGCCGTACAAAGGTTATAATTTACCTCATCAAGTCCCCTTTTTTTTATAACTTTTATGCATATTTGGGTCATGCAATTTATTTAAGCTCGGATATACTATAACCTATTTGATTAAACATAATTAAAGTTAGTCACCTAACTTAAACTCCATTCTAACTATACCTGAACTAATTAAATAATTTCTTTCAATTAAAACAATTTAGTTTAGGACATTACAATTCCTCCCCCTTAAATAAAATTTCGTCCTCGAAATTGAATCTTACTCAACAATTCTGGATAATGGCTTCCCATGGCTCCCTTGGTTCCATCATGCCTAATCTCTTAACATGGTTGAAACCTTTAGAGTTATTTCTACATGATATTAACTCAATTGACTATACAATGGATACTTTCTCATTTTTCAAGCAATTAGGTTAACTAGGAGATAAAACCAAGGTTCTAAAATTCGCTAGGCGCTAGTCGGGCAACAGACCAGCGCCTAGCGCCTAGGCCGCCTAGGCGGGGACTAGGCGACGCTAGGCGGATTCTCGGTATTCCTTGTTTCATGTGGACTGTAGATAATGTCATATACAAATCTAAATGTTGTCTTAAACAATTTCATAGCAATGGAGATCTAACTATGTATGCTGAAATAAATACATACTTTCCAATACCAAAAAATGAAAAACTATAAAAGAAAATTAATAGTTTTGTGCAAAGGAAATATACTAGACTTAGTAAATATGTATTATATTTATAGTTTTAATATTTATAAATTCGATTAATATAAATTAATAATATATAAAATTTATAAATATGATTTATATAAATTAATAATATGTATTATATTTTTAAAATTTTAAATATTTTTTATTTTTTAAATCTGAATATCTGATAAATGATAATATTTATTATAATTTTTAAATCTGCTAATATATAAATTAATATTTAATATTATTTATTTAAAAAGTTAAATATATTATTTATATATTAAAATATGATTAGTGATTATATAAATAATAAATTATAAAATTAATAATGGAATTTTATATATTTAAATTTGTTTTATATAAATTAATAAAATTTATTAAAAAAATAAATTTTAAATATATTTAAATTTTAAAGGAATTGTTTGAATTTATTAAATTAAAAAAACAAAAAACAAAAAACGCCGTCTCGCGACGCGACACTGTCGCGAGACTCGCGACTCGCGCGAGAACGCGGACGGCACCGGCCGCCACCGGCTCCTCGCGGGAGGCCTCCGGCCCCTCGCGGGAGGCCTCCGGCGCCGCCGGAAGCTTCGCCGGACGTGTCCGGCGCGTCCGGCGAAGTCCGCCGTTGCTTCCAGCGGTGCCGGAAGCGTCGCGGAAAGCTTCCAGCGCCGTTGGAAGCATCACGCGATGCTGTCGGACGCATCCTACGACGCGTCCGGCGGCTGCGGATGCGTCCGGCGTCGCCGGAGACGTGCCGCGACGATGACTCAACACTGTTCTTTTGTTGATGTATCAAGTCTAAATGTAAAAACTTACCGGAGCAACGAAGCCTTCGACGCAACGATGCAGCTACGCAGCAACGATGAGAAGACGAAGCGGCGCTGAGAGACGACGAAGGCGTAAACAGGAAATTTCGAACAAAATACCAAAACAGTGAAACATAAATAACGTGTCGCGGAGGCCCGACGAGGCCCGCCGAGGGCCGCCTAGGGCCGCCGAGAGCCGCCTAGGACAGCGACTAGGCGGCGCCTAGGCGGCCGCCTAGCCCGCGTTTTAGAACACTGGATAAAACCAAGGTTCTAAAATTTGCTAGGCGCTAATCGGGCGGCGGACCAGCGCCTAGCGCCTAGGCCGCCTAGGCGGGGACTAGGCGGCGCTAGGCGGATTTCTCGGTATTCCTTGTTTCATGTGGACTGTAGATAATGTCATTTACAAATCTAAATATTGTCTTAAATAATTTCATAGCAATGGAGATCTAACTATGTATGCTGAAATAAATACATACTTTCCAATACCAAAAAATGAAAAACTATAAAAGAAAATTAATAGTTTTGTGCAAAGGAAATATACTAGACTTAGTAAATATGTATTATATTTATAGTTTTAATATTTATAAATTCGATTAATATAAATTAATAATATATAAAATTTATAAATATCATTTATATAAATTAATAATATGTATTATATTTTTTAAAAATTTAAATATTTTTTATTTTTTAAATCTGAATATCTGATAAATGATAATATTTATTATAATTTTTAAATCTGTTAATATATAAATTAATATTTAATATTATTTATTAAAAAAGTTAAATATATTATTTATATATTAAAATCTGATTAGTGATTATATAAATAATAAATTATAAAATTAATAATGGAATTTTATATATTTAAATTTGTTTTATATAAATTAATAAAATTTATTAAAAAAATAAATTTTAAATATATTTAAATTTTAAAGGAATTGTTTGAATTTATTAAATTAAAAAAAAAACAAAAAACGTCGTCTCGCGACGCGACACTGTCGCGAGACTCGCGACTCGCGCGACAGCGCGGACGCCACCGGCGCCTCGCGGGAGGCCTCCGGCGCCGCCGGAAGCTCCGCCGGACGTGTCCGGCGCGTCCGGCGAAGTCCGCCGTTGCTTCCAGCGGCGCCGAAAGCGTCGCAGAAAGCTTCCAGCGCCGTTGGAAGCATCACGCGATGCTATCGGACGCGTCCGGCGGCTGCGGACGCGTCCGGCGTCGCCGAAGACGTGCCGCGACGATGACTCAACACTGTTCTTTTGTTGATGTATCAAGTCTAAACGTAAAAACTTAAAAACGTAAAAACTTACCGGAGCGACGAAGCCTTCGACGCAACGATGCAGCTACGCAGCAACGATGAGAAGATGAAGCGGCGCTGAGAGACGACGAAGGCGTAAACAGGAAATTTCGAACAAAATACCAAAACAGTGAAACCTAAATAACGTGTCGCGGAGGCCCGACGAGGCCCGCCTAGGGCCACCGAGAGCCGCCTAGGCGGCTGGGCCGCCGAGGTCACCCGCCTAGGGGTTTTCCGGCGCGGCTTGCTGCCGCACAGCGACTAGGCGGCGCCTAGGCCGCCGCCTAGCCCGCGTTTTAGAACACTGGATAAAACAAATGAAGCTAGTTGAAAATGAGTCAATAGAGTCCTAGCCACTGGTGTCAATACGGGATTGAAAATTATTTTAAACCTCTTCTCAGAGCTTACCCTTTTCACTATAACTTTACCAAATTCAATGATGAGAAAGTCATTAAAGAAATAACCATTTTTATGAAAATAATTTTACGAAGATTCTGCAATGCCTTAACCAATGCTAGGTGTGAGACCTGTCCATACTATTCTACTACTAAAAAAAATAGAAAGACTAATCAATGAGCTAAATTAATTTAAAGACCAATTTTTAATTACTTAAATGAATCTATCAACAATTGGCCTTCCCTTTACTAGCTAGATCAACTACGTGATCTCAGGTCCATAGTCCATTACTTCCATTTGAGGTGATTCATTGACTATGAAAATTCAATTATCTATTTCACCCCTTAACTTATATGAACAGATTCGGAGACTATATTAATGCTGATTGTAGCATTTAGTAGCTCATTTAGGGTTTATATTATTAAGTCTGAATGATAATGTTTTAGTCAACCAATTTCACTTTTCAATAGCAGTGACCCATTGAACAGGTATCTTGTCCTACAAAAGTCTATCTATCCTAGTTCTAGATCTCCAAGTTGTTAGTGTATAATTAAGCATAACATTCTACACCTCGATATGAATGTGCCTTACTATGATTTGATTATAATAATCTTTACAACCTTACTGATTGGGCTCCATAGAATTCATAATTATCCATCTTTCATATTTTCTAATTGCACTTGCTTATGGGGTCAATTCTAATATTGTACAATTCAAACTTGTTGGTAGGTCTAATTATGCATTTCCTCAGCCTTAAAAATAAAGATTCTAGCTTCCACAACCACCGAATGTGTTTAGAACTGGTCAGCAAATTGATCATAAGTCAAGCTCCTTGCAACTGCGCTATAAGTTTGCTGTGTTTGTCAAATTTCACCTTATGATCATCTATCCTATCATTTAGTACTGATGCATATATTATAGCTTAATTCAAACATGACAATTTGTAGAGGTAGTTAGTTATATTTAAGCATAGATAACAACTATTCTCTTCAACCAAGCATGTGCCAAATATATTAACTATAAGGTATCAAATTGTGAGCATACTTAAATGAACTCTATACTTAACAAACAATTATTACCAACCACGTACAAAACAACAGAAAGAAAGAAAATCTAACTGTATGCACATACCTCACAGAGATTCTTCAAAACAAAAGATTAAATCATATATAAAAGCAAGTTGAACTACATGAATAATTGCAATATGCAATAGAACAATCTAACTATCATAACACAATACCCTTATGCCAAATCCGATTTGATAAAACTTGCATTGCTTCAATAATTTTTAAGCAAACATTTAATCCAACTCAGCTAATTATATAAACATCACCATATACATTTAATTCATAATGAAGTTAACCAAGACCAAATAGCCTAAATACTCATTGAGACATATACACTTAAACTACAAATATGCAGAAATAGAAACAACAGGTTCACTCTATAAGCCACAAATATCATTATGATTCAGATAAAATTAACAAACAGAGATAGAACAAGATTACATCCACTACTTCACACGTACAACAAGTAGCAAGAAATACAACAGATTTGAACATTCTTTCAGAATTCCTAATCTAGATATTGGATCCTAAATGAAGATAAATTGAACCACCCTAACAATTACAATATGGAGTGAATTAATCCAACCATCCGATCTTAATGCCAAATTGTCAAATTCTATGAGTCTGATTCAATAAGACATGAATGTTGGGATCTTAGATGGCTAGAGGGGGGTGAATAGCCTCTTAAAAACTTAGACAGAGAGTTCTACACAAAAACTAGTTAGCACAGCGGAAGTGGAAAACTAAAACGAAGGAAGAAAAACACACACACAGCAGACACAAAGATATACGAGGTTCGGGGATAACTTGCCCCTACTCCTCGGCGTGTCCGTAAGGTGGACGACTCCTTGATCTTCGGTAGATCGCACCCCGGATAACTTCCGGCTAAAGATGTCTCCTTCTCGGTGGAGCAACCTCTCAACAGAGTCTCAAGAAAGATCTAAATTAAAGCACGAGACTTACAGAAACTCGGTGGCAAAGGAGAATAGAAATGCTTACAACCACGCGAGTATCAGTAGCAGAAAACAGAGATCGCAGTTCACCCGAGAGCTCAAGAACTTCGCACAACAACACAGACTTTTTTTCAAGCTTTTTCGTTTTCTTGTTCTTGCTTCTCAAATCTGATCTCTGCTGTCACCGATCTGGTCCAAAACTGCGCAAATCAGCGCTGCAGCCAATCCCTCTTCCTCCTTACCTGGTTCTCTGAACTCACACCAATGATATCACAGTCATCACTGGCGTCTTCTGAGCTCGAACCAATCCCCAGGAGTCAAGCAGATCGCAGCCCAATCGCAATCAGAAACCCAGTGAACGTTGATGCCTCAAATGCATCTGTTGCAGCAAATCACAGTGTAAAGAGCACTTGTCTTCTTCTCTTAATGAAGCTCAATTTGAATTCAACCATGAGAATGTGACCTGCAACCTGCAAGCTCAAAAGACTCACAGCAGATGGTTAAAAACAGATGGTGAAGACAAATACGGCAATCATAAAAAGTACATGCAAAATAAACAATACCGTGGATCGGTCTGCAGACTGATCCACGCTTTCTGGATCATCTCTGATCGGTCTGCGGACCGATCAGGAACTAATCTGATCGGTCCCCAGACCGATCAGATGGCGCTGTTTCCAAATACGCGCAGCTTCTGATCGGTCTGCGGACCGATCAGGCATTAATCTGATCGGTCCCGAGACCGATCAGATAGCGTTCTTCCCAAACGCTTACAGCCTCCTGATCGGTCTCCAGACCGATCAGTAAAATCACAGTGGGCTATTGATCGATTTCTGATCGGTCTGGCGACCGATCAGTAGCCATCGACATCCTCGATCGGTCGGCGGACCGATCAGTGTTCAGCCACTGGATCGGTCTGCCGACCGATCCAGCTTCTCGACTCAGTCCGGGTCGAGCCCTCTCTGACCTAGTCCGGAAAAATGAGCTCCCTAGCCCTTTCCGACTTTATCTGGTCCTAGAGAACGAGCTACCGAACCCTCTCTGACTTCGCATGTCAAGTTTCCTTCTTGGACTTTTAACACCAGATGTCCGATCACCCTTGATCCATCTGGATTTTCCCTTGCCCGGCTTCACTCACCAGGACTTGCACCTAGCTTCACTCACTAGGGTTTTCACCTGGCTTCACTCACCAGGACTTGCACCTAGCTTCACTCAGGTCAACCTAGTCAACCTGGATTAGTAATTAATCTGAGTTAATTATCTGATACAAACTTAAATCAGTGTCAACAGCAAAACAACATCCAGGTCAGACTGTATCAACAATCTCCCCCTTTTTGTTGTTTGACAACACGATTTAAGTTTAGATCAGAAATGCTCATATACCCATAATTTTAGGGAAATCAGGATCCTCCCCCTAAGACGGATACACCACCAAGTCAAAGACGGGAATCAAGATCCTTCCCGTTATCCTCTCCCCTAAAATCAAGCTTTCATACATTTCTAAACTTAGGTATCCTCTCCCCCTTTGCCAAACACCAAAAAGGTGCAAATGAGGTGACAAAAACTCAAAAGACTCCCCCTTAACCCATACTGCCTTCTCTTAACTGACCTAGAGTTCCCTCTAAGGTCACAATATGACAATAAGAAAGACATAAGATACAATCAAATCATGGCATAGAAAAAAAAAAGATAGAAAATGAAGCATAATAAAGAGCAAGCAAATATAAAACTGAGTAGCATAAATATATGAGTAGCATCAGAAGTGCAAACATCCAGGTCAGACTAACAAATAACATCCAAAATACATACAGACAAGGTGACACACAGACTATATCAATCAACGTCCTCAACATGAGGAGCATCATCATCATCGGCAGGAAGGGTGAAATCCTGAGGCGGCACGCTGGAGGATGGATAGCCTGGGTAAGACTGCGGAGGCGGGTAGCGTGCCATCCATCCGAGTAGCAACTGCTGTGTCACCACCTGATGACTGCGCATATCATCGAAGCGCTGGTCAATATGCCCGCGCAGGTCATCGTAGCGCTGGTCTATCCGAATGCGTAGTCCATCGAACTCAGCAGCCACCATCTCCTCGTGTCGGTCAAAGCGACTCTCCAGCTCGGCGACCTGCCAGCGCAGATCAGGATCGGCCTCTCCATCGTCAGCAGCAGGAGGAGCAGCAACAGGAGCAACCTGTCGTCGAGGTAACTCACCTAGTGCCCTCCCATCCTTCCACCTAACTATCCCATCCTGTCCTAAGATTCCAGACTTGGAAAACGCACGTTTCCCAAGTCGACAATCCTGCCTAACCATCTTTACTATCCTCCCCTTAGAGACATCAATACCCAGGGTCTCAAGCCAGTCAGTAATTATATGCCCAAAAGACATATAGATGGTGTAACCGCTTGGCTCGCTATGGGATATGATAGAAGTATAGACACTCGACATGACATCAAAGTCAAGACGCCTACGCAACCCATAAAGCATCAGACAATGATACGGTCGAATCTCTGCCAATGGTTTAGAGGTGATAGGTAGAAGACAGTTTGTGACAATTTTGAAAAGAATGTAATCAGGAGCAGAAAGGCCAAGGGCTGCAAATGTAGGAAAATCGACATCTAACTCATCTAATCCATCCGGTCTCGGATGTCCAAAGAAGTACTCATAAATCGAGTCAGATGAGACATCAAGAGGATGAGGCACGGGTTCAGGCAAAGAAGGATAGAATGAGAACACCGTCCCCGAACACATACGACAGCCTAAATAATCAAAGAAGGCAATTAAGCTGAAATCAACGTTTTGCTTAGCCACTCTTGATCTATAACTACCATCAATAGTCTGATGAAGGTTGTTATAGAATTCAGAAACTAGGTCAAAGTTGATATCCCTCTCTAAATATACCAAGGAATCAAGTTTATAGTAGGCTATGATCTCCGTAATCGCTGGACAAAACTCATTCATGTATTTTTGATCGACTGATCTACATGGAAGCAACTTGAAGGTCCTTTCCTTAAAGGATTTTTCAAACTGTTGGTTGGGAAATCTTCCCGAACTGGATGGTTGAGGTCGGGAAGGAGCAGCAGGAGCTTTGGATTTATCTTTGGACTTGGAAGTACCCTCACCCTCACCTACTGGTTTCTTTCTAATGGGACACAATGGGAAAAAGAAGAGCACAGGAGCCACCCGAAACACAAAGCCACAGATATGTGAGAAATGAAATCGAAATGCCAAAGTTCTAGAGAAATAGGAGTTACCTTGGTGCCATTGAACTCTCGGCTAGAGCTTCGGAGGGCTAGAACTGGGACTAGTGTTCCGGCGTGCAAAGAGAAGAGAACGGATGAGCTGGTGGGAAGAGTCGGCTAGGGTTTTGCGTGAATGAGGGAAAGAAGGGATCGGGAGGTTTTAAGGGTTTAGATGGGTGTACAGTGAAGAAATGATCGGACGGTTGTCCGATCAGAAGATATCAGAAGCCTCCTGATCGGTCCCTGGACCGATCCAGGATCATCCTGATCGGTCCACGGACCGATCAGGAGACGATCAGTACTCACTGATCGGTCCCTTGACCGATCAGCAAGATTCCTGATCGGTCGGTAGACCGATCAGAGATTGATCAGTGGCTTTTCTGCCGAATTGATCTGATCGATCTCCGGACCGATCAGGGAACTCTCTGATCGGTCTGTAGACCGATCAGAAAGAGATCAATAGCGGGCTCGAGCGTGCCAGGCTGACTTGATCGGTCCGTAGACCGATCAGTGTCTGATTTCTCCTGTAATTTCAGTAACTGAAAGTAGTAATTTCAGTAACTTGTGTTCGATAATTCGTGGGAGTTTCTCTAGGAAAACTCCCAAGTTCAGCACCTAGAACATGGAGGATCTACAAGCATAGCTCTTACCTAAAAGTTATGGTCTGAACATGTTTATAGCCCTAAAGTTTCAGATTCTCATCAAACAAAACCTCACACTAACTCCAACCATATGGAGTTCTGTCTTCTTGGTCCTTAAGAGATCAAAACATATTTTTGCTAAACTCGTCTCTATGATCAGGTTCAAGTTTGTCAAAATATAGACAACTTGTCCTAATTTGCAATCAAGGCATGAAAGCTGAAATTCTTGATCCTTGTTATGTTTAGTTTCAAGTTTGTCAAAATATATCCAAGTTATTATTATTTCCTTTAATAACCTATCGTTTTATCAATCAAAGTCATGACATGAACCAAACAACAATACCAATCAACACATCAACCATCAACCATGATTAGAAAATTTCTAGGCAAAAGTCCAACCAAGATTCCTTGGTTGGAATATATGAGTACGATCTAGGAACCAATTACACATGAATTATGTAATGGTGTTCCCCATACTCAATTAATGTCTCTTCAACCTAATTATTCAAGAGATGCATGATACATTTTGAATAATTTGGTTGTTCCTAGCATCTCACCCCATTTCTAGCAAACAAAAATATTTTGTTAAACCTTATAGTTTGTGTGAGATGTTCCCAAGTTGCCCAAAATCATTCCCAATTTCTTTTGTCATTTTAATTTGTCCTTATTGATCATGATGAAGTCCTAAGGACCTAAGGAGCCAAACACATCCCCAACTCCCTCCTTAAATGACTAAATTCATTTTCCGGAAGGGGTTTGGTGAAAATGTCGGCTAGGTTTGACTTTGACTCCACATATGTGAGCACAATGTCACCCCTAGCTACGTGATCTCTAATGAAGTGATGACGCACTTCAATGTGCTTGGTCCTTGAATGATGGACTGGATTTTTAGTTAGGTTGATCGTGCTAATGTTGTCACATAGCACTTGTACACCCTTATAAGAAAGTCCATAATCCTCTAGGGTGTGTATCATCCACAACAATTGTGATACACTCTCTCCCATGGCAATATATTCAGCCTCGGTCGTGGAGAGGGCAACACAATGTTGCTGACCAACTAACTAATGATGAACCTAAAAATTGACAACCCCACTAGTGCTTTTCCGATCCAATTTGCACCCAGCATAATCGGAATCGAGATAGCCTACCAAGTCAAAAGACTCTGTACGAGGGTACCATAGACCTACTCGAATTGTGCCCTTAAGGTATCTCAATATTCTCTTAACTGCAATTAAATGAGATTCCTTGGCACAGACTTGATATCTAGCGCACATGCCCATAGCAAAAAGTATGTCAGGCCTACTAGCTGTGAGATATAGAAGACTACCAATCATGCTTCTATATTGCGTTAGATCAATTGGTTTCCCACTCTCATCATTGTCAAGGCGAGTGTTTGTCGCCATTGGAGTGGACACTTCCTTAGAGTCACTCATATTGAATTTTCTAAGCATCTCTTGAGTGTATTTCGTCTGATGGACATAAATGTCATCTCGAGTTTGTTTGATTTCAAGTCCAAGGAAGAATGTCAATTCTCCTACTAGACTCATCTCAAACTCACTTTCCATGTGAGAAATAAATTCATTCAAATAGCCCTTGTTATTTGAGCCACAAATTATGTCATCGACATATACTTGGGCTACAAAAATATTTTCACCATCTCTACGCAGAAATAGTGTTGGGTCTATTTGGCCTCTCACAAAACCCTTTTCTAGTAAATATGTTGACAACCTTTCGTACCAAGCTCATGGTGCTTGTTTAAGCCCATAAAGTGCTTTCTTGAGCTTGTACACGTGGTTTGGAGCTTCGGTATTCACAAACCCCGGTGGTTGTTCAACATAGACTTCTTCTTTAATAAAACCATTTAAGAAGGCAGATTTAATATCCATTTGATAGAGTTTGAAACCTCTATGTGCAGCAAAAGCTAGCATCAAACGAATGGACTCTAATCGTGCCACGGGAACATAAGTCTCATCATAATCGAGACCTTCGACTTGACTATAGCCCTTGGCTACAAGTCTTGCCTTGTTTCTTACAACTTCTCCCTTTTGATTTAACTTATTTTTGAAGACCCATTTAGTTCCAATAATGGTGGTCTTTTTCGGTCTAGGAACCAAGTCCCACACTTGGCTCCTTTCAAATTGACCTAATTCGTCTTGCATAGCTATGATCCAATCAGGATCGCGCAATACCTCATCAACTAATTTTGGTTCAATCTCTGAAATCAATGCGACTTCACTAGACTCATTTCTAAAGAATGATCTAGTCCTAACCCCTTATTGGATATCTCCCACAATTTGGTCTTGGAGATGACTAGTGGCTATCCTAGATTGTCTTGGTGTTGGTGGTGCCTCATGAATGGTCTCACTCGGCACAGGCGAGGACTCGATATCAGGCAAAGGATCAAATTGAGTTCTTTGTTGCCTTTGCTCATCAACATCAGAGTCAACTTCGACTCGTTCTTCATTTTGATCATTCAAACTTAGATTTCTAAGTTCAAATTGAATTTCTCCTACATCCCTTGGTTGATCATTTAAGTTAGGGATTTCTTCAAAGGCTACATCAGAGGACTCTTCAATCAATTTGGTCCTATTGTTGTAGACTCGATAGGCTTTGCTGGTAAGAGAATACCCGACCAGTATCCCTTGATCAGCCTTAGCCGTGAACTTCCCCAGATGGTCCTTGGTGTTCAAAATAAACACCTTACAACCAAACACCCTAAGATGTTTAATTGTAGGTGGTTTCCCAAACCAAAGTTCATGGGGAGTCTTTCCTAAAAACCTATGTATTAAAACTCGATTTTGCACATAGCAAGCTGTATTCACAGCTTCAGCCCATAAGTAGCTCAGTACTCATTGAGCATACTTCGTGCAACCTCTTGTAAGACTCGGTTCTTTCTCTCCACAACCCCATTTTTTTGTGGGGTCCTTGGAGTAGAGAACTCATGCCTATATCCTTCTCTTGACAAAACTCTAAAACCTATGATTTTGAAATTTCCCACCATGATCACTTCTAATGGTTTTAATTGTTGTCGATTTTTCATTTTCAGTTCTTCTACAAAAGGAAATAAAATATCTATAGTTTGGTCCTTATGTTTCAAAAAGAAGGTCCATGTGTATCTAGTAAAATCATCAACGATTACCAAGCAATATCTACTTCCATTCAATGATATTACACTACTGCAATCAAATAGGTCCATGTGCAATAAATCTAAAGCAGTAGATGTACTTACAATGCTTTTACCTTTATGAACACCTTTTGTTTGCTTACCCTTTTGACATGCATCACATAGTTTGGTCTTGTGGTACTTGATGCTGGGTAAGTCTCGCACTAATCCTTGGTTGGCCAACTTCCGGATGTTCTTCATGTTTACATGTGCCAACCTTCTATGTCATAGCCAAGACTCTTCTTCTTTTGACATAAAACACTTAATCAAAGCATTAGTAGCACTTTTAAACGATACTTGATAAATATTATCAACCCTTGTGCCTACTAGTACCGTGTCAAGTGTGTCAATGTGTTTAACCAAACATTGACTTGAATGAAATTCAATTGTGTAACCCGTATCACACAATTGACTGACACTTAGGAGATTAAAAGGCATCCCCTTGACTAGAAGGACATTCTTGATATGGAGACATTCGGATATATGAATGTCTCTAACTCCTACAACCTTCAGACTACCATTGTTACCAAATGACACATTACCTCTATTTTTGTTTTGAATGGTAGAAAATAGTGACTTGTCCCCGGTCATGTGCTTGGAGCATCCACTATCAACAAACCAAGTTGATAGACGCTCCCCCTTTACCAATGCCTACATGACACGAAAGATAGATGTTTTAGGTACCCAAGTCTTGGGACCTAATGCATCTACAATGAAAGACTTAGGCACCCATGCCTTTGTTACCTTCTTCCTAGTCTCATGAACCCTAGAAACATGCGATCTATGAAATTGGGTTCTTGACACTAAAGAAATAAAGCTAGACTCCTTAGGTTGGTATCCTAATCCAGCCTTGTTGTAGACCGCCCTTTGGGCATTTAGAATCATGTCTAATGTCTTGGAGCTAGTTGAGAATTTCTCAAGCATTTTCTTGAGTTTCTCAACCTCACCCTTCAAGGCTTTGTTTTCATCTTCAAGGAGCTCTAGATGTAGGTCATCAACCTCATCTTCCCTAAGAGCTCTCAAGTTCTCTACTTCTTCTTTTAATGATTTATTTTCTGTTTTTGATTTTTTAAGCAAGGTAGACAAATGTGTAATAGTCTTATAGCATTTTTCTAAGTGAGAAGAGGTTACCTCTTCATCATCCGAAGATGATGAAGCCACGGCTGATGTGCTTGAGTCATCACTCTCGGATTCGGACTCCTCCCTTGCCATGAGTGCCAATTGCCGAGTACTCGTCTCCTTCCTCTCTTCCTCTGCCGAGGAGCTTGTGGATGATGCATCCCAAGTGGCCTTGAGAGCTTTCTTCTTCTTGGCTCTTTCCTCCTTCTTTTTGGCCCGTTCCTCCTTCTTGAGTTTTGGACACTCACTCCGGTAGTGGCCTTTCTTGCTACACTCATAACATGTAACATTAGTCTTATCGATATTTTGATCATTAGATTTACCTTTTCCTTTATATCTCCTGCTTCTTCTCATGATCCTCCTCACAAAATTTGCCATCTCGCTTGATGATGATCCACCTTCATCATCGGACTCGGAGGAGGATGAAGATGAAGGAATCTCTTTCTCCTTCTTCTTTTCTCTCCTTCTTCTCCCATCCTTGCTCTTTTCTCCTGCAACCAAAGCTATACCTTTCTCCTTTTGACCTTTGTTAGCAAGTTCATGAAGTTCCATTTCACAAAAGAATTCGTCTAATTTAACAATGGAAAGATCCTTGGAAACCTTGTAGGCATCTACCATAGATGACCACAAGGCATTCCTTGGAAAGGATTTAAGAGCGTACCTTACTAGGTCGCGATTCTCCACGCGTTCATCCACGGAATGTAAACCATTGATGATTTCCTTGAACCTCCCATGTAGTTCACTTACCGTTTCATTTTCCTTCATGGTGAGATTTTGTAGTTGATTCAAGAATAGGTCCCTCTTGGCTATCCGAGAATCTCGAGTTCCTTCTTGGAGCTCGATAAGCTTGTTCCATAAATCTTTTGCACTCGAGAATGGACCTACCTTGACGAGTTGGTCCTTGGCAATCCCACATTGTAAGGTGACAACCGCCTTGGCATCGGCTTGCCCTTTACGAGTTTGTTCAGTAGACCACCTTGATGAATCGAGTTCCTTACCTTCTTCATCCTTCGGTGGTGTGAAGCCTTCCTTGACCGAGAACCACATGGAGATATCAGTCTTGAGGTAATACTCCATGCGGCTCTTCCAATACTGGAAATCTGCTCCATCGAAGAAGGGTGGTCTGTTGGTGCTGAATCCTTCCTTCATGGCCATCTTGTTGCTCCTTGGAATGTTAGTCCAGATGAAGAGCACCAGGCTCTGATACCACTTGTTGGGATCTTAGATGGCTAGAGGGGGGGTGAATAGCCTCTTTAAAAACTTAGGCAGAGAGTTCTACACAAAACTAGTTAGCGCAGTGGAATGGAAAACTAAAACGAAAGGAAAAACAACACACAAACATGACACAAAGATATACGAGGTTCGGGGATAACTTGCCCCTACTCCTCGGCGTGTCCATAAGGTGGACGACTCCTTGATCTTCGGTAGATCGCACCCCGGATAACTTCCGGCTAAAGATGTCTCCTTCTCGGTGGAGCAACCTCTCAACAGAGTCTCAAGAAAGATCTAAATTAAAGCACGAGACTTACAGAAACTCGGTGGCAAAGGAGAATAGAAATGCTTACAACCACGCGAGTATCAGTAGCAAAAAACAGAGATCGCAGTTCACCCGAGAGCTCAAGAACTTCGCACAACAACACAGACTTTTTTCTCAAGCTTTTTTTGTTTTCTTGTTCTTGTTCCCCTCTCGCTGTTTTTACTGCTTCTCAAATCTGATCTCTGCTGTCACAGATCTGGTCAAAACTGCGCAAATCAGCGCTGCAGCCAATCCGTCTTTCTCCCTGGCGTCTTCCGAGCTCGAACCAATCCCCGGAGTCAAGCAGATCGCAGTCAGATCACAGCAGTAAGCGTTGATGCCTCAAATGCATCTGTTGCAGCAAATCACAGTGTAAAGAGCACTTGTCTTCTTCTCTTAATGAAGCTCAATTTGAATTCAACCATGAGAATGTGACCTGCAACCTGCAAGCTCAAAAGACTCACAGCAGATGGTTAAAAACAGATGGTGAAGACAAATACGCAATCGAAAAAGTACATGTAAAATAAACAATACCGTGGATCGGCCAGACCGATCCACGCCTGAATCATCGCCGATGCGGACCGATCGAGCACTAATCGATCGGTCCCCGCCGATCGGATGGCGCTTCCAAATACGCGCGATCGGTGATGCGGACCGATCAGCGTATTAATCTGATCGGTCCGAGACCGATCGATGGCGTTCTTCCCAACGCTTACGGCCTCTGATCGGTCTCGGGCCGATCGATACTTCTGATGGGCTCGATCGATTTACGATCGATGCGGGCCGTCGATCGCTCGGTAGCCATCGTCAATTCACGATCGGTCGGCAAACCGATCAGGTGTCAAGGTTTCACTGGATCGGTCTGCCGACCGATCCAGCTTCTCGACTCAGTCCGGGTCGAGCCCTCTCTGACCTAGTCCGGAAAAATGAGCTCCCTAGCCCTTTCCGACTTTATCTGGTCCTAGAGAACGAGCTACCGAACCCTCTCTGACTCCGCATGCCAAGTTTCCTTCTTGGACTTTTCAACACCAGATGTCCGATCACCCTTGATCCATCTGGATTTTCCCTTGCCCGGCTTCACTCACCAGGACTTGCACCTAGCTTCACTCACTAGGGTTTTCACCTGGCTTCACTCACCAGGACTTGCACCTAGCTTCACTCACTAGGGTTTTCACCTGGCTTCACTCACCAGGACTTGCACCTAGCTTCACTCAGGTCAACCTAGTCAACCTGGATTAGTAATTAATCTGAGTTAATTATCTGATACAAATTTAAATCAGTGTCAACAGCAAAACAACATCCAGGTCAGACTGTATCAACAATGAACTGCTTTCACAATTTTTAAATGAACACTGAAAATAAACTCAACTAGTTATTAAACATTATAACCCAAACTTCAAATCAAACCTCCTTAGTTTATACTGAACAACAACATGATTCTCCATTAAATCTCAACACATTTATATTAAATTCAAACTAAGCAAACCAGCATCTATAACTTAAGCATTTATTGAAATGACTAACCTAAATTATACATGTGCAGGACAAACATAGGTATATTCTAGAGATCAACATATGCATCAAGTATAGAAACAGAATTTCATTTACCACTTCCATAAACTAAACAATTGGAATATAATCCTATCAAGCTAATCTTGTATGAGTGTCTTGCACCTTTCCAACAAACTGTAAACAACAGAAATCTTACCCATTCCCTACAAAACCAAAATCTAAAATCTTATTTAACCGTTTACAAGGTTCTATAGTTAGTTTCTACCAATCTATCATTTACTGGGTTCAAAAGAATTATTATACAGATTGAAACAGTATAATACTAGCCTAATCCTTATAACCAAATCCTAAATTTCCAAATTCTGAGAAGCACATCTCCTTCATTCAGTCTTTCTACCCATCAGAAACGTAACTACAATCATATAAAAGAAAAACCAGTATAAATTGAATTACCAAATTAACAATCAGGAAGACCCTGTACCAATTCAACGAAGAACAATCTGAAATTCACAAGATATTACATGCAGAAAACATTCCCAGAACGAAATAGTTCCCACAAGAACGAAATAGTTCACACAACATAGCTACATATGACCACACATTCCCAGAATCCACCTCAAGATCCACTCAAGCGACACCAGAACGAAATAGTTCACACAAGAATAGAACGAAATACCCCTAGATTCTTTAATAAATCTTCAATTCATACCAATGTGAAAATAAGCCATATGCTTCATCGAATCCACCAGAAAACGTTAGCAGAGACTAAGTTTTCGACTTGAGAGAAAAAAAAAATTAGAGAACATAATAAATCAATCTTCAAAAGAAATCCGTGCTCCATAAAACAGAAATCATCAAAATACCGCAAAAATCCTTGGATCGTTTACTTGCTATCAAATCTAAACCACCGAACCTCCAGAAATCACCTTCGATGCATATTCAAAATCGAAAATCATCATACCTAGATTCTATTATCATCTACAAGGGAAGAAACTTGCCCAACTCAGTAAATCCTAAAACTAGTTTGTATAAAATTTTAAACTAGTTTGTATATAACTTTAATCTTAATACACTAGTCCTCTTACTATAATTGCATCCATATAATCTTTAACCTACTCCATTATCTCAAGTATGTACATAAACATAGCTACATTTATGACAATAAATTTCATTCTTATAGACCTGAAGGCAGAAGTAGCCGAGTTCCTGACGAGATGGCGTGCACACACTGTCCTTTAGGAGTGACTGCTCTGATACCAACTGAAACATCCTGAGTTTATCCCTCACATTTTTTTTAATTTAATTTTTTTTTTAACGATCCTCTCATCATCTGCTGTGTAGTTAGCCACAGTACAAGCTCATCAAGAAGTACTATCTTAACCAAGGGAAATGACTACATCGATTAGGAGTTTAATGAATAAGGACAATAATCCCCAAACATCCCTCTTTACATATAATAAAAAAAAAATCTCTCACAATGAAACCAGTATGCTCTGCACTTCTAGACATTCGGACAATACCATGCGTCCATCTCGCCTCATCGTCTACTCCATATCATATCCTGAGAGTCATCCTAACCTGTAATGTAGACATCATGAGTCTACGGCCCAGCAAGAACAAACCAATATGAACAAAAGGGCATCCATGAAGTAGCAGAAATAGCAACTAAAAGCCAACAGAAAACGTAACCCAAATATAGTATAGCAAAGAAAGATATACATTGCACAGGTGACCCTATATAGCTAATTAGGTGAATATGTCACATATCCGGTAACCACTATTTGAGCCAGTCAACAGTCCCATGACCCTAGAGGTACCTCCTAGAGAACATGCAGTCATATAGCCGAAGCTAACAATAAATTACAGTATCAGTCATAAATTATAGTATTAGTCATGTTTGGAAGGGCCCTCCCCAGAGCTCATCCCGAGGCACCAACCCGTACTGTCACCACATATGCTCATACTCATCCAATTAGTTACATAGGAAAGCATAATCTATCTACATTATATTCTTATCAATAGCACATGCCCTGCATTCGGTAAGCATTCCAATTCACAAGATCCTTTCCGCAACCAATTCTTGCATATCATAAAAATATCCGAGAACCAGAACCTAAATCATGCTTAACGAATAAAGAATGGCAAAAGCTTTCAACATCACCAAACTAAATTCACGATCGTGCTACCTCTCTACAGAAATAAAACCAGCAGCCAAAGCAAGGAACAAAGCTACATAAGAGGACCTAACCTATTTCCATCATACTACACAGTCCAGGAGTATAGAGCTATGAACATGAAGATGTAGCAATAGATCAATTACCCAAATTTCAATCCAACATATCTGGCCCAAAAAAATCCAGCCGTTAGGAGATAGCAGCCAAGTTATCAAAAACCCATTCACAAATCACTATATCAGTTCCATAATTTGTTTAACAAGAAGTAATAAACCAACATTGAAAACCTCCTATAACCCACTAAATCTGTTTAGAGAATTTAGCCAACATGAAGAAACAACACAACATTGGAATCAAATGAAAGCACTCGAATCTGTCCAAGTAATCAGCCAACACTGAGGAATGAACACACATTGAAATCGAATCGATAACATGCAAATCTGTCCAGAAAAATTAGCCGACAGTGGAGAATCAATCACGCATTGAAAGCAATATAGAAACACGCAGATCTGTCCATAACATTCAGTCAGCTGTGGAGCAACAAGCACATAAATCCGTTCATAACATTCAATCAATATCGAAGAAACGAACACGTATCGAAATCAAATCACCACTACCAAAATTCAGTTCTGGAAATCTATACCTCCTTAAGAATAAGATCAAACTCCTCCGAACTAAACCCAATAAATATGTATAGGATTTCGTAAATGGTAGAAAGAAACGAGAGCATCTTCATTCAAAAGCTTAACTACCTATAAATCTATCCAGACCCTTGGCAGAGATAGAAAGGGGTAAAACATCATCAAAGCTGCACGAATTCCATAAGAGTTTTGTCGAGAAACTCAAAACCAACCTGAGAAAAATAGGGCAGCATCAAACTTGATTTCAAACACCTCAAATCCGTAGCAGGAAACCACAAAGACTCGCCAAATGAAGCATCAACATCAACGAAAATCAAAATGCAACACTTAGCCCTCACCTCATTGAATCCATACCATCACAAAGGAAATGCACTTGCAAGGTAAATTCAGGAAAGCACTGAAACACCCAAATCTGCAGCGTTTCGAAGCAAAGCAACGTCGAATTCAATCAAAAGCCCCAAAATCTTGCCGAAATCCCATAGAAGCAATCATCTGGAACAAGAACGTCA
The DNA here is from genome assembly GCF_018446385.1 of Zingiber officinale. Lineage (NCBI taxonomy): Eukaryota > Viridiplantae > Streptophyta > Magnoliopsida > Zingiberales > Zingiberaceae > Zingiber > Zingiber officinale. The sequence continues at coordinate 38,066,716 of NC_055994.1, forward strand.
TAGAGATCACATATCAAAGCAAGAACCTCAAGGAAAAACACAAACCGCGACAAGAACATCACAAAAGCCTCAAGTCGAAACAAGAACATCGCGGAAAAGAAATCGATCCATAACAAAAACCATCAATCGAACTTTGTTGGCAATTTATCAACCTACCTAGCTACCCATCCCTTACCTCACCGATCCCATATCATCCCGCGTCCCTCTATTGAAGCCCTCACCCTACCGTAGCTGCGCCGCAGATATGTAGGTTGTAGTCTACGAGCCCGCTTGTCGTTCCCCGCAAGCTCGCCGACGTGAGGAGCTGCTTGGCCGCAGTCCCGATCCTCGGTGGAGAGTTCCGTCGTAGATCGTCGTGCGAAGCGTGGAGCCGGCGAATTTGATAAAGGGTGCGTGAGAAACGGGTAAGGCCTAGGTCAATTAAATCCTAATCTTAGGTAATTGAGTTGAATCAACTCCTAACTTAATTGGGTATTCTTAAACATACTTTCTCATACCCAATTATACCCCTTAAAATCTAAAATAATTCCCTAAAAATTCATAAAAATTTTAGTAAACTCTATAAATTCATATCAATTTAATTCATGATAAATCATCCATGAAAACATATCTATTTTTCCTTAAAATAATCTAATTAGATTAGATTTTAATTATTTACATCATTATCCATATTTTGGTAACTAATAACCTTATGTATTTATTTTATACTCCTCCAAGCCGTACAAAGGTTATAATTTACCTCATCAAGTCCCCTTGTTTTTTTTAACTTTTATGCATATTTGGGTCATGCAATTTATTTAAGCTCGGATATACTATAACCTATTTGATTAAACATAATTAAAGCTAGCCACTTAACTTAAACTCCATTCTAACTATACCTGAACTAATTAAATAATTTCTTTTAATTAAAACAATTTTAGTTTAGGACATTACACAAGAGGTTGCTCCATATAAATAGGTTCTTCAAGGTGTTCATGAAGGAAAGCACTGGAAACATCTAATTGGATATTGGCCAATTGGAACTTACAGTTATAGATAGTAGCAATCTGATAGTTGTAATTTTGATGACTGGACTAAAAGTATCATTGAAGTCAATACCTGGCTGTTGATTAAAGCCTTTAGCAACAAGGCAAGCTATGTAACATTCAATATAACCATCTGTATGATACTTAATTCGATAAATCCATTTAGAGCCCACAATATCCATAGATGGGGTACGAGAGACTAAGTTCCAGGTTGCATTATGAAGAAGAGCATCAAATTCTGTATCCATCACAGCATGTCAATTTGGATCTTTGACTGCTTGTGTAAAACTAGAAGGTTCAACAAAATTTGAAGAACTAATAAGAACACGTGGAAGAGGATAACGAGTGAAAACTGGTTGACATCGTGTATAAATATCACTTAGAGGAAGAATCCGCTGAGGAATATCATTATCAGAGCTACTCGGAGATGAGTAGTTAGACGGATGAGAATCAGAACTAGAGAGTGGATCACCACTAGCCGCCGAGTCTACATAAACTTGTGGAGATGGAGTAGGACCCAAGATACCATCCCCCCTTGTACTTTCAATATGTCCTGATGAATCAATATGTGGGGCTTCTAGTATATTTCTTGGTGATATTAGATAGTTGCCTTGATTATCTGAAGGAGGATATGAGGTAGCAACTACAAACGAAAATAGAGATTCATCAAAAGTAACATATCGAGAAATATATATCCGATCGGTCGAAATATGGAGGCAATGGTACCCATGATGCAAATTACTATAACCAAGAAAAACACATTGTAAAGAGTGAGGGTTTAACTTGTGCTTAGAGTAAGGTCGTAGCCAAGGATAACATGTGCAACCAAAGATACGAAAGAAGGAGTAATCTAGAAGACAATTATAAAGTCTTTCAAGGGACACTTATTTTGAAGTAGTGGAGTGGGTAAATGATTGATAAGATAGACTATGGTTTGGACGACATCATCCCAAAATTTAAGAGGAACCGAGGCATGATTAAGAAGAGCTAAGGAAGTTTCAACCGCATGATGATGTTTTCTCTCGGCGGATTCATTTTGTTTAGGAGTGTGGGGACAAGAGACTTGATGGATGATGCCAGAGGAAGTAAGATGACGATGAAGCGTTTGATACTCTCCACCTCAATCAGAATGAAGGGAGAGAATTTTATGATTCAAATAGCGCTCAACTTGTTTTTGAAAGCAACAAAAATATCAAAGAGATCAGACTTTCTTTTCATAGGAAAAACCCAAGTAAACTTGCTGAAATTATCAATAAAAATAACATAATAAAGAAAATCTTGATTAGATAGAATAGGAGCAGGACCCCACACATCAGAGTGAATAATTTCTAAAGGAAAACTAGAAGTGCGAGAAGAAAACACAAAAGGTAATTTATAAGATTTTGCTTTCATACAAACTTCACATAAATGAGAAGAGGAGGCTAAAGAAATTGGTAAACCATACTAGATAATAATATTCTGAACAACACGTAGAGACGAATGACCAAGATGTGTGTGTCAAGAGAATTCATCTATGCGTTCTCCAATAAACACATTAGCATAGGTGGGCTGAAGATGATAAAGACCATCTTTAATATTTTCTGAAAGAAGAATATTTCCTATTGTGGGATCCTCACAAGATAATGATGAGGATGAAATTTAAAGGAAACATTATTATCAAGAGCAAACTAATGGATGGAAAGTAAATTTTTAGTAATAGAAGGAACATGAAGAGTGTTGTGCATGTGAAAAGTAAAACCGCATGAGTGAAAAGATGTGTTTCCAATGTGAGTAATTTGTAAACCTGAGCCATTACCTATTTGTACCATGTCGGGTCCATCATAAAGTGAAGCTTCTATGAGAATATTATATTCCGATGTAACATGATGAGTTGCTCTAGAATCCTGATGTCATCATGGGTTCTCAAGAGTCGATGAAACTATATTAGGAGAGATAGAATGTGAGAATGCTCTAGAATGAGATAACTGGGTTGTAGAATGCCAAGAAGGTGGTGGTTGATTTAAAGATGCATGCTCTCCTTGTGAAATAGCTGGTTGCCTCAATGTTGGAGGACCACCAGCAAAATTTGAGTCAAATCTTTTTGGACATTGAATACTAATATGTCCAATGCTGAAACAAATTTGACATCTTCTCCGACTATAAGACCAATTAAATCTTCTAGAGTAATGAATACCAGTATGACCAACGATATGACAAATTTGACATCGGTCTAAACTTTACTTTTGGCCATCGTGATGTCGTTGAGTATTTGACATCGAAAAGGATGAAAAGTAGCAGTGATAGAACCTCCGGGTTGTCGGTGCCAAAATCAACTGTAAAGGACGTCAACATCGAAATCGACAGCAAAGAACGTCTGTGCTGAAATCAGTAGAAAAGAATGTCGGCGTCAAAATCGACAGCAAAGGATGTCTACACCGAAATCAACAGCAAAGGGCGCTAGTGCCAAAATCAGCAATAAAGAACATTTGCGCCAAAATCGGTGATGGGAATCATCATGTGCACTGCTTGGCGCCGTGAGGAGCTTCCGTTGACACCAAAAATAAATTCAACAGTAAAAGAGAGAAAATAGAGGGGGAAAATTATTGATGAAAAAGACGTGGGGGAGAAAAGTAAAGAGAAATAGAGAAATAGAGAGAAAAGACGACAGACAGTAGAAAAGAAAAAAAAATTAAGGATCATGGCTCTGATACCATGTTGAAAATAATAGGTAGGGAAAAAATAATATAAAGCTTTTTGATGATCATCTTATTACTAAAGTCAATAGACTTATTTATACATATTGTCCAAAATAATAATGAAAAGATTAAATAAGACATACACTTATAATAATTATAAACATAGAAATATAATAGAATTAGAAATATTATTTTTCTATTTGATTCATGTCGATCTAGATTGTGTGCCAAATATAATAAATCTCAATTGATTGAAATCAATTAGAGATTATTTCCATTATTGTTATTACAATGCTCCTCATCATATGGTCTCTTAGATGTTCTAAATCATTCTTCTCAATCTCCATGGACTATAGGGAGGGTCAGAGTTATGTGGAGCTCAACTTCTTATAAACATAACATTGTTTAAGGGGAGTTTTCAAATTCAACTTGGAAATTTATTGAAAATATCTTTAAAAATATTTTAGAATTTTTATAGAAAATTCCATGAAAATAGTTTCAAATGTTTGAAAATATTTCAAAGATATTGTTTGAAAAGTATTTTAAAAATATTTTAAAAATCCCTCTTTGAAAATATTTTGAAAAAAAAATCTATATTTTTTTGAATTTAGAAATTCTTTCATTATAATGAAAGGGGGAGATTATTTTCAAAATCAATATATCAAAAATTACTTCTTCAATAAAATGTTTTTAACAATATTTTTGAAAAAAAAAAATTTTTTTAAATGGAAAAATGATATCTTTTAAAAAGGTAGAGATTAAAAATTAAAAATTAAAACACTGAGTGTTGGTGCAACAACTAAGGAGGTGAAAAGGATTCTAATTTAAAAGAGATAGGTAGTCTTATTTTTTTATCTAAGATAGAAGGGGGAGGCCAATGATCCTTAATCATTTTTGATGGGTAAACTAATATAGTTCTTTCGAAGAAGTAAAATTGTATAATAATGAAGGTGAATAGTAACAACCTACTAACACCTCAAATGAATGCAAGAAATGAGATTGAGCATAGAGAGAAGATTATTCTTCATCTCAGATCTTGAAGGTTTTTTTTAAAGGTACAGTTTCGTTTACTAGAAACATGATGCATCGATTGAACCAATCTATGGACTAAACATCTTATCCGTCAACTGATCTCTACGCCCTTCCTTGTTTGCCCCAATCTGATCTACTCAATCCCTTGATTTTCACTATATGACGACTAATAAAGATAATCAATCGACGAAACCCTGAGTATACCTTTTTTACATAATCTGATCTAATCCAGAATCACTTACTAAATGTTGACCAATCGACTGATACCATTTATCAATCGATGGAACCCCTATTGCCTTTTTTGCCAGATCTCGAATCTTTACTGTTCTTATCCACTTGGATCAGTCTACTAATTCTCTAGTTCAGCCAACTAATCAAATATAGATCTTTAAATTGTAAATCTCTTAAATCTACATGTGTGGTCACTAACAGATCGAGTCAAAATTTATAAGCTTTTAAAGTTCAAAAGGTCATATGATCCTATAAAACAAAGTTAGATAATATAGAGAGATGTATAAATAAGACAGTTAGAACTGTCTGATATTGACTTAGAAAACTCCATTGAAGTTCAAGGGGTCAAATGATCCTGCAAAATAGAGTTAGATAATATAGAGAGATGAATAAATAAGATAGTTAGAACTATCTAATCTCGACTTTGAAAACTCCGTTGGTTTCTTCAGTCGGATCATCACCTAAGGTTTGTTCTAAATTGGGACAAAACCTTACAACTCTACTCTAGGATCTTACCTCAACTTACCCATCAAACATCTGGTCCTCCAGCCCTGTTTAAACTTTATTTGTCCTCTTAGTGTCCGATCGACCCAATCCACTAAGACTTTCCTACAATACTGAATTAGTACAATATATATATATATATATATATATATATATATATATAAGTAAAGTAAAACAGTATTAATAGCATTCAAGATTCACTAGTAAGGTCACATTTGCTTGGGGTTCACTCCTCCAAAACTTCTCACTACCTAGGGTTCAATCCCCTAAGATTTTCCTTTGCTTGGAGTTCACTCTTTCAAAACTTCTCTCTACCTAGGATTCACTGCCTCAGGGCTTTCCTTTGCTTGGAATTCACTCCTTCAATACTTCTCACTATCTAGAATTCCCTCCCCTAGGGGCCTAGTTTCACTTACTTGGACTTTAATCACCTAGCTTCACTCACCAAGACTTTCATCACCCAGCTTCATTCACTAGAGCCTTCATCACCTAGTTTCACTTAGCAGAAATTTCTCTTGCTAGTCATCCGATCAACCTTTGACCTAACTAGACTTCTCTCTTTCTAGCCATTTGGTTAATCTTTGACCTGACTAGACTTCTCTCTAGCTAGGTCAACCTTGACCAAACTCTATTAAATATATTGACAAACAAACACCAAAACCCTAGAGGTTGATTGTACCAATAATTTCTCCCTTTTTGATGTTTGGTAATCTGTTTAGTTTAGCTAATTATTTAACCCAACTAATTAAGTCTTATGCACAAATGGAAAGAACTAGGGTGCTAAATTAAATCATTCTTCTTCCCCTTTTGTTGGTTAGTCCTAGGAAGATCGTATCGATTCCACTGTACAAAATTTTGTACAAGTGTTGAACATTTCCTAAACAACCTATTGTGTTCTTTAGAAGTTAAATTAAGAATCGCAAATGGAACTTAACATTATTGATTCCAAATTTAACTTATCTGTTCTTAATGGTTTAGACTTGGATCGCAAGCAGAACTTAATACTATTGATCCAAATCCACCTATGTTATAAATTTAATTAAATATTAATTTCCAAAATTAGCTTCTAGGAATACATGGCGAGGCACATGACCTTCTTGGGTATGAGAGCATCCACCACCACCTAGACAAAGCCTTTTAAGGAAAGCTAATATTTAATTTCCTTATATAACTCTAGGTTTAACCAAAAAGGACAATCCAATCACAAATTTAAAAAACAAAGAAAAACACAAACATGAATTACTAATTCAAAAAACTAGATCTAATGCCTCTTGTGTTTGGAATTCATACAAAGAAAATAACTAGCATGTTGCGGAAGAAAATTACTAGTTATACATTTTCTTTGCAAGCTAATAACCTCAAGATCTTCTGCTGTATTCCTCACCTTGCCTTGGACGTCGTGTGGGCGACGATCTTCCAAGATGAACACCACCCAAAGCCTTCTTCCTCCTCCTCTAGAATTCATCCACCACCACCACCAAGGAGCAAAAGAGAGCAAAGGGAAAAGAGAGGGAGAGAGGGGACGCCCACCAAGAGGAACTCCTCCAAGAGAATAAGAATTAATGTCTCATAAGGCCTCCTCACCCCTTTTTTTATATTATTTGCTCAAGGCAAATAAGGAAAGACTTTTTACAAAAGTTAAAATCTTCCTCTTATTTTTCCTTTTCCCTTTTATTTTTCCTTTTCTTTCCTCTTGATTGAATCAATCATCAAATACTAATTGGATGATGATTTTATTTTATTTATTTTCGCTGACCCCTTGCTTGGGCACCAAGCAAGGGTGGTTGGCCACATCATCAAGGGGAAGGAAAATTTTTTATAAAATTTATAAAAGAAGAAATCCTCCTATAAAATTTTGCATGCTCTCTTTCCTAAAGTGGATGTTAAAAAAGGAAAGTTTTTAAAAATTAAAATCATGTTTTAAAATTTAAAACTTCTCTTCTAAAAATTTCTTTTTTTAACATGGTTACAAAAAAATAGAAAATTTTAATTTTAAAACTTCTCTTCCTTTTTTTCTAAAACCATGAGGATGGTTAAAAAAAGGAAAGTTTTAAAAACTTTCTATTAAACCATGTGGCCTAATTCAAATAAGGAAAGTTTTTAAAATTTAAATTATCTTTTAAAACTTATAGTTTTCTATAAAGAGAAGATTTTAAAAATTCAAAACGCCCCTCCTTGTTTGAATTAATGTGGTCGGCCCCCTCTTGCTTGGGCACCAAGCAAGGGGTCGACCCCTTAAGAGGATATGGTGGTCGACCCTTGGCTTGGTCACCAAGCCTTGGGCCGACCCTCTCTTGGACACCAAGATGGGATTTTAATGAGTGGTTTATAAGGCACTAATGAGGCTACGACAGGGACCTAGAGGAGAAATTAGTTTTGGCCTTCCGATGAGCTTGAGTATCCCATGTTCGCCCCGAACACACAACTCAAGTTCATCAACAATAACTCATTCCACTAGAGAGTTATTGTTGTACTACCGCACCAATCCCAAATTACATTATGGGCTCCTTCTTACCATGAGTGTGTTAGTCTCCCTGTGTTTAAGATAACGAATGCCCACTAATTAAGTAAGTTACTGACAACTCACTTAATTAATATCTAGCTCCAAGAGTAGTACCACTCAACTTCATTGTCATGTCGGACTAAGTCCACCTGCAGGGTTTAACATGACAATCCTTATGAGCTCTTCCTAGGGGCATTCTCAACTTAGATTACTAGGACACAGATTCCTTCTATAATCAACAACACACACTATAAGTAATATCATTTCCCAACTTATCGGACCTTTTGATTTATCAAGCTAAATCTCACCCTTTGATAAGTTAAAGAAATATATACTAAATATATATGCTTGTTATTATATTAGGATTAAGAGTACACACTTCCATAATAACTAAAATCTATTTCTTTATTAAGTCAGTATAAAAAGAACTTACCTAAAATAGTCCTACTCAATGCACTTAGAGTGTACTAGTGTAATTTATTAGTCAAGATAAACTAATACCTAATTACACTACGACTATACCAATGGTTTGTTCCTTTCCATCTTAGTCGTGAGCAACTGTTTATAATTTATAAAGAACTGATAACATGATCTTCTGTGTGTGACACCACACACCATGTTATCTACTTTATAAATTAATTGAACAACTATATTTAACAAATAAATATAGATATTTGACCAATGTGATTCTTTTATTTTAAAAATAAATGTTTACAAAAGCTAGACTTTTAGTATACACTCAAACACCTTTGACACACATAAAAAAAATACTAACTACTTTTTGACTTCTTAAATCCTTAGGACTTCTTTGCACCAGTGATGAAAGATTTTTCCTTAGTAAAAGAAGACATATCCTTTAATTTTCTTTAAAGATCGCATATTTGAAAGCATTTTAAAAAAATATTTCAACTTTTTAATTACTGTCATGCCTTGAAGGTATACTTGTCCGACAAACAAACAGTACCCCGTTGTTACAATGGTATATACAACATGATACAAGACCACATAATTGGTACAATCACAACTAAGAAAAATAACAATATTTAACTATCAAATGTAAAGTCATATAAAATCCAATCAAATGTAAATTGAATACTCTACATGTCGGCGCGACTTAAAACATAACAAGTAGTATGACCAAGAGAAAGTACCAACCAAGGTCAAAATTAAAACACAAGTTAACCTTTAAATGAATGAGTTTGGAAATCAAAGTGCAAGAGAAATACAATACAAAGTAAAATGGAAAACTCTCACGTAACTTGGGTCAACCACTGTTCACGGTCTACTAGAGATCAAGGATTACAATCTCAGGGGATTGATCCTACCATACCACTAGTAGTACTAGCTTCTACTACTACCAGTTGGGTGAGAGTTAGAGTCACATACCATTTTTAGTTTGGTTAATAGAGGATCGATTTACTCTTGTTGGTTCGGTTAGTAAAGGACCAATTTACTCTTGCTGGCTCAGTTAGTAGATGACCAACTTACACTATTTCATGGAGATTTAGATCTTTGGATTACTCGTGTCTGGTTAGATAGTCTAGAAGGTACATTTGAATACATAACTTGTATAGATGTAAAAATGATTGAATTAGTTGTATACCATTGTTGGCTCGACTAGTCTATAGAGGATAAATGTATTCTATTCCATGAGAACTTTGGCCATGCACTGTATGTACTTAGCGTTGGTAATCGGTGGCTAGTTAGAAGGGGGTTGAATAGCTAGGTCACCCTCAAATTTAAACTTTCTTTCTATAATATGGTTAGTGCATAGCAGAAATACAAATACAAATACAATAAAAGCAATAAGAATATAAATACTAACACGATTCCTTTTACGTGGTTCAAAGACTGCTTGCTCCTATTCCACGACTTGTCCTTAAGGTGGACTAACTCTTAATCCTTCAGTGGATTAGTCCCTGATAATCTCTGGCTAGATGAGCTCCTTCTCGATGGAGCAAAACCTCTCACAAGGCACTCTTCTTCTTTACAAGATTGAGAATAAGCTTTGGAAGAAGAGTGTAGGCTTTTTGGAGCTTTGGGCAAGAACTTAAGAGTTATTCAATGAGCATCAGCAACCTCCTTCATGCCTCAAAGCTCCCCTTAAATAAAAGGAGAGAGTTGAACACAAAGTTAACTCATCTCAGCACCAGTCAGGTAGTTCATGCATCAGTCGACTAGTGTAGCTGTTGGATATGGCCAACGACACTTCGTAGAATCTGGGATTCTACTAACGGCTTTCTATCAGTTGACTGGTGTCATAACCAGTCAACTAGTCTTCACAATCGTCGGGAACAGAACCATTCTGTGCTCTCGTGAATTAGGACCAGTCGACTGGTCTCAGTACCAGTCGACTAATACTTTACATTCACTCACACTCATCCTTTCCAAAATCACCCTTGAAGCCCTCTTCCTTGGCCTTTGTCCCTCAGATGCACTCGAGCCCGCGGCTCCTCTCAGTTCCATCCTTCATGTTGCCTTGAAGTCCGCTTCCCTCGGCTCCACTTCATTGCTCATCGTCCGGTGGTCCCTCAAATGCACCATCCTTCACCGTCTCAAGGACTCGAACCCTAGGATGAGTTTTTCCTACAACTTGGTCACACCAAGTTCCTTATGTGTTTCACCAAGTCCTGGATGACTTAAACACATATCAAACACATATAAAAGTCTAACTTAAACTTTTTGACACATACATCAAAACCATGATCATACCCAATCAACCTAGGTCGATTATACTAATAATCTCCCCATTTTTGATGTCTAGCAATATGTTTAAGTTAGGCACAAATAACAACTTGAAAATAATAATCAAAATGTAAACATGAAACATAAATCCAAGCTCCCCCTTAACATATGCTCTGTCAATTTAATTTTCAAGTAATTTACACAAATATGGGGAAATATAATTTTCTAACTTAAACTTTTTTCATTTCTCCCCCTTTGACACTATCAAAAAGATTGTACCAAATAATCATGCATACCACCGCATCAAATATGGACTAAGTTACCCAAAACCAACTTCTGAAAGTGTTGGAAACCAGCTACCAGTCGACTAGTAATTGATGTAGTCGACTGGTACAATGCTAATCCTAATTTCAACTTCCTGAAGCCAGCTGTAGAAATATATAAAAAAATTTTAAAAATTTGAAAAATCATGAAATTTTGAAAACATATTTCTTTTAATGTCCTTTAACTAGGGAAAAATATATTTTCAAGAAAAGTCAATATATTTTTAAAGTTTTGATTAAAACCCAAAAGCTTTGAAATCACTCAAATTTGTATCAATTTTAAAACATGTTTTGAATTCATATATTTAAAAATAAGTATACCACCATAAATAAAATATAAAATTATATTCAAAACATTTAAAATGTCTAATTATAATCTATGGGCAAGATGCCTATTAATTAAACATTTACTTTCCCCATAGTTGGTATATGATCACTATTTTGACACACTTCATGATTCAACAATATGTCATAAGAATAAGGGAATTAAGAGTATCATCCTACCATCTCACTTCTATGTTTAGAAATATAATACAAGTCATTGTGAGATGTACTGAAGGTAACCTTTACTTAGCCTTTCTTATCATAAAGTTCCATCAAGGCTAAGTATTCCCCCTTAAGGTCTTAAGTCAACCATATTTCAAAATTTTTAAACATGAATCCAATGTTTGACTAACCCTAGAAATCCTCTAACCCTTGAGGATTGACTTTGTAATGCCATAAATTTCCTCTATGTCAAAAGAGCAAAAATAAATAGGAGACAATAAAAGAAATAAAAATAGATTTATAAATAGCCTTGGGCTAGAATTGAACCCAAGACCTTTTATTTAAGATTAGTTGAAGTTACCATTAGGGTGGTGGTAAAGCATCACATTGGGAATAGGAAACAATTGATTAGTGAAAAGATGCTTCAACTTCCACCTAGTATAAAAGGGAAAAGAAGAGATGAAAACCTAGCTTTTCATCTTCCTCTTCTCCTCTCTATCCGAAATCTCTCCTTCCTCCTTTCAAGTTTCGGCCAAGAAACCTAGGGCTTCAAGTCTTTAAGATTTTCAAGAGAAGAATCTAAGGGGAGGGTCTCTCCCAAGGAAGTAGAACGTGCAGGAAGGTGTCTGGGAAATTAGGGAGGGCAAGAGAAGATTGTCTTCCCTACATCTTATACTAGTAAGATTTAGCGAAAGGATGTAAGTACTTCTCACCTGCGATATAAGTTGCTTTGTCGATACATGTTGTAGTATCTTTCTATATAAGTTAAAAGAATATTCATGCCATGATATGTTTTATGTATGTTAAAGGTGATAGATGTTATGATTGTAAGATGCCCTCTAAAGGTTGGGATTAAGAGCATGTTTAGAGTATTTGATTTGCTTCCCATTAAATTTTGGGACTAAGAAGCATAATCAAGTGCCCCAAGGTACTTCCCTATAAGTGTGAGGGATTAAGTACACACAAGGTGTTTGTTGAAATGACAAGTTAGTGCAAGTATAAGAAAGAAGTATTAAAAAGAAAGTATTTTACTTTAAGATGACATGTACTGGACACAAGGTCCATGGGTGGGCTCCTAGATCACCCCTAGGCCCCTAGATCGCCTAGTAGTACCTTAATAAGTTTGGGATTAGCTACCTCGAACTTTATTAAGGATGCGTACAAAGTGGTACAATGTCGGGCCCAAAGCAAGTGATTATTATTTTCACTAGTATGTAAGATAAAGTTTTCAAAGCTCATTGATTTGTTAAAGTGAAACATTATTAAGTTGAGAACTAGAGTTAGAGAGTGCAGGGTTTGATCTCTATAGCATAGCAAATTTTATGTTTTTCATTACATAGTTTTAAGTGGATATTTTGCATGATAGACTAATTTTAAAATGCATGTCATATACATATTTCCGAGTTATGTATTTTAGCATAAATGATTGTTAAGTGCATGTTTTGGTTTCCTCAAGCAGTTTGAAAAACATGTACTTTTTGAATGCATTGTTTTGTGAGTAGATGGTACTTACTAAGCATTTGCTTATATATTACTTTTTCTTATACTACAGATAAAGGTAAAGGAAAGCTCGAGTAAGGAGGGGCAGCAGGAGCAATGTTTGCTGGTGTATGTGATGGAACAGTGGGAAGTGATCTTAGAACTTGCTAGTGCATGGAATATGTTAGATTTTGGTATTGATGGACCTATTGTCTTATCCCTCTTAGTATAAAAATGTTATTAAGAGTTGTGTATGATGAAATTGACAGTTTATTTGTAATTAGTATGTCAAAGACTCTTCCTAAAGAAATGGGAGAGAACGATAAGCCAAGAGGGAGTACAAAGGGGAGAACCAACCTCCTTTGTAGTGCTGTCTCTGACCCTTGCACGGCCCATGATGTTAGTATTGGCCATAGTACCAATTATGAGATGATTGTAAAGGGATCCTTTTGTATCATATTTCATTATTAATAAAGGTAAAGTTGGTTATTATATTTAATTCAATTCAGTGCCGAATGAATAAGTATAATAATGTCCTAGAGTAGGAGGTTCTAATCTACAACATATCAATTGGTAGAATTGATAGTAAGATATTATAGATATACATAGAACACTACTCTTAACTATTCCTAGTCAAGCATTAATATGCAAGGACAATATTAATGCATTGAGACTAGCATGTAGGTCAACGGATGACTTGATCTCACAAGTCATGGATATGAGATATCAGGTTAACACATGGGTATATATTAGAGAATATGTACTGAATGACCCGCCATGAGAATGTTTCATGGATCGTCATATGAGTGTCATACAAATTCTTATGTGACTATTGGTATGAATAGTCCTTAGACCTGAAGTCACTATGGTTCCCTACATAAGAAGTTGTATACTTTAGTATCGACAAACGTCACCCGTAATTGGGTGGACCATAAAGTCGACCACTGGGTATGCAATAAGTTATACGGAGAGATGTGAGTGATGTAGAAGGGATCTATCCCTTCCATATGACGGAAGTGATATCTATGGGCCCCTTAATTAGTAGGACACAAGAATGCATGGTCATGCTTAAATAAGTCAATATGTGATATTGAACTTATTTAATTGAGTGTGTCTACTTAGAGATCAAGAAACATAAAGATTGATAAGAGGATGACACAGTCTATGCCTCATTGATCAATCTAGATATCGAGCATAGAAAGATTGAGTCATACAAGATAATAGCCACGAAAAGGTTAAGACGGATCTCGACATTCTTGTCACTTGGGTAGAAATGATGATTTGCTAGATGTCACTCATTGTTTATGTATTTAAATGTTGATTTGGATACATTGCCAATGTTACGAGAACCTATTGGGTCACACACAAAGAACAAGTCAATGGAGATGGATTCATATGATGAATCATTGGATTAAGTCTAATTCAAATTGGACTCATTAAGTAAGACTCAATTATATCCAACTATTGGATTGAGTCCAATTCAAATTAGACTCATTGGATCAATTGGATTAATGATTAATGAGTTGGACTCATTATATGATTTCATGAATTATTTGATGATGAGTTTATGGTGTTCTAGCTCTTCTTCCTCCTCCTCTCTTCCACTTGGCCGAAACCTCCAAGAAAGGTTGCTAGCACAACCTTTGGTTGTTTCATGCTCCACCTTGTAAGTTTGTGAGACAAACGAGACTTGTTCGTGTGGATACCATGGAGGCGCGGCCACTTGATCGCGCTAAGATCCACATCTAAAGAAACGTTGGAATCGCGATTGCGAAGGGCACGCAACAAAGATATAACTTTCTCATGCAGATAATTAATACTTAGTATATGGTTTCTTTTCGCATGAATCTATTGGAAAGGAACTAGATGTTTTCCGTTGCGCTTTCATGTGTTTAGCGCCCTAGTTCCTTACAGTGGTATCAGAGCCACTTGCGAAGGCATATACTAAGTTGTAGTAGAATTTCATATGTGATATAGAAATTGCATGACATGTTTATTATGATTTTCATGATTATGAACAAATTTCAGCCAAGAGGTTTTTAGCGAAACCATCATGGCGTTGTGGCTCATAATTAGTTGTTTAAATCATAGTAAATTTTATCATAATAGATTGAGAATGTTATATGACATGGTGCATGGTTATGACTCTTAAACCCCGATGTGATTGGATGTGTGTGTTGTAATTCATAATACGGCCTGCGTGTCGTGCCTCTCCACTTTTATTCTAGTTGTAAATTTAGACTACACTCGAATGTAACTCGAGTTTCTCTTTAGACTTTGTAATGTACAAATTAGAGAAGAATAAGTCTACTTGACGACGGTGAAAAGGGAGAAGGATAACAACACATGACGACCAAGGAAGCACTTGGAGAAGATACTTTTGCTTAGGTTGACCTTTTGATCTTCTCATTGGCTTGAGAGGGTCATAGAAAATGGGGCCATAACCATGTCACAATTTTATGCATGTATGTGATGTATGCCATGATATGCTATGATTTTGTGTGATGCATATGTAGTTTAAGCATGATTACGTCTATTAAATATGCCTACCAAAGTTTAGTACTCACTACTAGCTCGATCAATTGTTGTCAGGTTTTGCCAAAGCAAAGTGACTCGATTTATCTTGCTAGAGTGCGAAGGACAATTGTGATGTCCGACTACTAAAACTTTAGGTGTGACTTAACTAAGTTAAGAACTTAGAGGCATATCCCATACAATGAAATTCAAGATTATACTAGTCTTGGGCGATTAGCCAAAGCTAACTCAAGATGAGTTATAATGTGAATTTCATAAGATGGGCAAATGAACAAATAGTCTTGTTCACACAATGATACAAGAGTATATGACGTAATTGGTAAATGTTGTCTACCTAAGTTATACTAAGTCTTGGGCGATTATCCAAAGCTAACTCAAGATACGGTATAATATGGATCTTGTCCCACATAAATGTTATCGCGATTGGATTTGGAGCTAGTAGTGTGGGTAAAACCACATCCATGACTTGCTTCTACCAAAAGCTTTATAATTTAGTGGGAGAATCATTTAATTAAAGGCCTAGTTAAATGATTAAAAATATGATACTTATTTCTACATTTTATTGTTGTAGATCACCATGTCGTCAAATACGTCAAATACTCTTTCTCTGTGATCTGTCCTTGATAAAGACAAGCTCAATGAAGCTAACTTCCTAAACTGGTACAGAAACTTGAGAATAGTTCTCAAGCAAGAAAGAAAATTATATGCCCTAGAGTAGCCCATTCCTGAAGCACCCCCCCCCCCCCCACCCCACCACCACTACCACTAGAGCTGATAAGGATACTTATAAGAAGCAGCATCAAGATGATGCATTAGATGTATCATGCCTTATGCTCGCTACCATGAACTCTGAGCTTCAGAAGCAACATGAGAACATGGGCGCTTATGATATGGTTGAACACCTTAGACAACTATATCAAGGACAAGCAAGGTATGAGAGATTTGAGATTTGTAAAGCTCTATTTTAATGTAGAATGCAAGAAGGAAGTCCCGTAGGGCCTTATGTGCTCAAAATGATCGGGTATGTGGAGAATCTACAAAGACTGGGATCTCCACTAGGCCAAGAATTGGCCATTAACCTAATTCTGTAATTATTGCCCCAAAGCTATAGTCAATTTGTCATGAACTATAACATGAATGAAATTGACAAACCATTGCCTGAGATGTTAAGCATATTGAGAACTGCTGAACTCAACCTTAAGAAGGCAAAGCCTAGCACCATTTTCATGGTGCCAAAGGGTAAAGGCAAATGGAAGCCCAAAGGTAAGGGTAAGACTCAAGCCAAAGGTAAGGCCAAAACTCATGCATTGAAACCCAAAGGGAGGTGGCTAAGGAAGGAACCTGCTTCCACTGTGGTGAGACCGGACATTGGAAGAGGAACTGCAAATTATACCTAGAGGAAGTGAAAAGGAATAAAAGTGAAACTTCTGCCTCAGGTATACATGTTATAGAAGTCAATCTATCTATTTCTTCTTCATGGGTATTAGATACCGGATGTGCATCTCACATTTGTACTAATGTGCAGGGCTTGAGAAATAGTAGAATATTGATAAAAGGCGAAGTGAACCTACGAGTAGGCAATGACACAAGAGTTGCTACTATAGCTGTAGGAGCATATTCCTTATCTTTGCCCACTGGACTTGTATTAAAACTTGAAGAGTGTTGTTATGTGCCTGCCTTAACTAAGAACATCATCTCTGTTTCTTGTTTGGACAAGAAAGGATTCTTATTTGTAATAAAGGACAAATGTTGTTCCGTTTATTTCAATGAAATGTTCTATTGTAGTGCACATCTTGTGAATGGACTCTATGTTCTAGACTTTGACAACCCAATCTATAACATAAATATCAAACGGTTCACGTTTAATGATTTGAACCAAACATATCTCTGGCATTGTCGCTTAGGTCACATAAATGAGAGTCGCATATCCCAACTCCATAAGGATGAACTTTTGGACTCATTTGATTTTGAATCATATGAGATATGTGAATCTTGTCTTCAAGGAAAGATGACAAAGACTCCATTTAATGGACATAGCGAAAGAGCTAATGACTTGTTAGGACTCATACGTACAGATGTATATGGCCCTTTCAGAATAGCAGCTAAAGGAGGCTACCATTACTTCATTACTTTTACTGATGATTTCAGTAGATATGGTTATGTGTATCTAATGCGACATAAGTCAGAATCCTTTGAAAAGTTCAAAGAATTCAAGAATGAAGTACAAAATCAACTTGGTAAGAGTATTAAGATGCTTAGATCAGATCGAGGTGGAGAATACCTTAGCCAAGAGTTTCATGACCATCTTGTTGAGTGTGGGATTATATCTCAACTCACTACATCTGGAACACCACAATGGAATGGTGTATCAGAACATAGAAATCGTACTTTATTAGATATGGTACGAACGATGATGAGTCAAACAGAACTTCCTACTTCCTTTTGGGGGCATGCTCTAGAGACGGCCGCTTTCACACTTAACCGTGTTCCATCTAAGGTTGTCATAAAGACACCATATACGATATGGACTAGGAAGAGTCCCAAGATATCTTTCATGAAGATTTAGGAATGTGAGGCTTACATTCGACAACAAGTCTCCGATAAACTAGGAACCAAATCAGACAAGTGCTATTTTGTAGGATATCCTAAGGAAACAAAGGGATATTACTTCTATAATCCAACACAAGGCAAAGTGTTTGTTGCCAAAACTGGTGTCTTTCTAGAAAGGGAATTTATTTTTAGAAGAACTAGTGGGAGTAATGTCGACTTTAAGAAATTCAAGATACACAAACTAGCACCGACGCCTTAATGGAAACTGAACAGGTACCACAAGATGTTGTGGATCATGATTTTGTTACACCACAAGAAGTTGTGGAGCAACAACCTGTTCAAGTAGCACAAGCTCTACGCAGATCTGATAGGACCCATCGTCAACCTGAGAGATGCTCTTTTCTCTTGTCTGACCATGATGATATAGAGCTTATTGGTCTCAATGAGCCTATATCGTATTAGGAAGCTGTATAGGACCCAGATTATGAGAAATGGCTAGAAGCCATGAGATCCGAAATGGAATCCATGTACACTAACCAAGTATGGACTTTCGTTGATCCACCTAAAGGGATCAAACCCAATACGTGTAAGTGAGTTTTCAAAGTGAAGACAGACATGGATGGTCATATGCATACCTATAAAGGTAGATTGGTGGCTAAAGGATTCAAGCAGATTCATGGTATAGACTATGATGAAACTTTTTCACCAGTTGTAATGCTCAAGTCCATTCGAATCATGCTTGCTATTGCAGCCTTTTATGATTATGAGATCTGGCAGATGGATGTCAAAATTATATTTCTTAATGGAAATCTACCCAAGGATGTGTACATGACACAACCTGAGGGTTTTGTAGATCCCAAGAATGCTGGAAAGGTGTGTAAGTTGTAAAGATTCATTTATGGATTAAAGCAAGCTTCTAGAAGCTGGAATCTTCGATTCGATGATGCAATCAAAACGTTTGGTTTCATTAAGAATGAAGATGAACCTTGTGTCTATAAAAAGGTTAGTGGGAGCACATTCATCTTTCTCATATTGTATGTAGATGACATACTTCTCATTGGAAATGATATCCCTACTCTTCAATCAGTGAAGACTTGGCTTGTGAATTGCTTTTCAATGAAAGACTTAGGTGAAGCAGCCTACATTTTAGGTCTTAAGATCTATAGAGATAGATCTAAAAGATTGCTTGATCTAAGCCAAAGTACAGATATTGACAAGGTGCTTAAATGTTTTGCCATGGAGAATTCCAAGAAGGGATTCCTACCTATGTCACATAGTGTGAGTCTTTCGAAAACTCAATGCTCCTCTTCTAAAGAAGAAAGGGACCGCATGGATCAACTTCCTTATGTATCTGCAATAGGGTCAATCATGTGTGTCATACTTTATACTCGCTCAGATGTCTCGTATGCATTAAGCATGATGAGCAGATACCAGTCAGATCCAGGTGAAGGTCATTGGACAGCAGTCAAGAATATTCTTAAGTACTTAAGAAGGACTCAAGATTATTTCTTGATCTTTGGAGGCGATGAAAAGCTTGTTATTAAGGGTTACACCGATGCTAGCTTCTAAACTGACAAGGATGATTATAGATCGCAGTCAGGGTATGTATTTTGCTTAAATGGTGGTGTTGTGAGCTGGAATAGTTCAAAGCAAGACACAGTAGTTGATTCTACAACAGAGACCGAGTACATTGCTGCTTCAGCTGCAGCAAAGGAGGCTGTTTGGATCAAGAAGTTCATTACCGAGCTTGGTGTTGTTCCTAGTATAGCAAACCCAATAGACCTCTATTGTGATAATAATGGGGCTATTGCACAGGCTAAGGAACCTCGCTCTCATCGATTCCATCTCATTCGAGAGATCATCGATAGAGGAGATGTGAATATATGTAGAGTACCGACAGATGCTAACATTGCGGATCCCATGACCAAGGTTTTGGCACAAAGGAATCATGATGGTCATACTAGGTCACTGGGTATTATATATTTCAGTGATGGCACTAGTGCTAGTGGGAGATTGTTAATATTAACCCTAGTACCAATTATAAGATGATTGTAAAGGGCTCCTTTTGTATCATATTTCATTATTAATAAAGGCAAAGTTGGTTATTATATTTAATTCAATTCAGTGTCAAATAAATAAGTATAATAATGTCCTAGAGTAGGAGGTTCTAATCTACAACATATCAATTAGTTAAATTGATAGTAAGATATTGTAGATATACATAGAACACTACTCTTAACTATTCCTAGTCAAACATTAATATGTAAGGATAATATTAATGCATTGAGACTAGCATGTAAGTCAACGGATGACTTGATCTCACAAGTCATTGATATGAGATATCAAGTTGACACATGGGTATATATTAGAGAATATATACTGAATGGCCCGCCATGAGAATGTTACATGGATCGTCGTATGAGTGTCATAAACATTCTCATGTGACTATTGGTATGAATAGTCCTTAGACCTGAAGTCACTATGGTTCCCTACATAAGAAGTTGTATACTTTAGTATCGACAAACGTCACCCGTAATTGGGTGGACCATAAAGTCGACCACTGGGTATGCAATAAGTTATACGGAGGGATGTGAGTGATGTAGATGGGATCTATCCCTTCCATATGACGGAAGTGATATCTATGGGCCCCTTAATTAGTAGGACACAAGAATGCATGGTCATGCTTAAATAAGTCAATATGTGATATTGAGCTTATTTAATTGAGAGTGTCTACTTAGAGATTAAGAAACATAAAGATTGATAAGAGGATGACACAGTCTATGCCTCATTGATCAATCTAGATATCGAGAATAGAAGGATTGAGTCATACAAGATAATAACCACGGAAAGGTTAAGTCGGATCTCGACATTCTCGTCACTTGGGTAGCAATGATGCCTTGCTAGATGCCACTCATTGTTTATGTATTTAAATGTTGATTTGGATACATTGCCAACGTTACGAGAACCTATTGGGTCACACACAAAGAACAAGTCAATGGAGATGGATTCATATAATGAATCATTGGATTAAGTCTAATTCAAATTGGACTCATTAAGTAAGACTCAATTAAATCCAACTATTGGATTGAGTCCAATTCAAATTAGACTTATTGAATCAATTGGATTAATGATTAATGAGTTGGACTCATTATATGATTTCATGAATTATTTGATGATGTGTTTTTGGTGCTCTAGCTCTTCTTCCTCCTCCTCTTTTCCACTTGGTCGAAACCTCCAAGAAAGGTTGCTAGCACAACCTTTGGTTATTTCATTCTCCACCTTGTGAGTTTTTGAGACAAACGAGACTTGTTCGTGTGGATACCATAGAGGCACAGCCACTTGATCACGCTAAGATCCGCATCTAAAGAAACGTTGGAATCGGGATTACGAAGGGCATGCAACAAAGGTATAACTTTTTCATGTAGATAATTAATACTTAGTATATGGTTTTTCTTTCGCATGGATCTATTGAAAAGGAACTAGATGTTTTCCGCTGTGCTTTCGCGTGTTTAGCGCCCTAGTTCCTTACACGTGACATGGTCGTGTGGATTCACACGGCCATCACCTGCTGTAACGCCCGAAAATTCTCGAAACTGCATTATAAATATTCTACGATTTTTCTGGAATTTTTAGATATTTTTCCGGAATTTTCCGAGTAGCGGAAGCAGCAAAAATAAATAGAACTGCAAAATAGCTTAGGCGGGAATCGAACCCGAGACCTATGGTTTAGGGATAATGTTAGTAACCGGTTGAACCCAGCAGGGCCGTGCTGAAAGAGAAGGGAAACATTTATATTTAAGTTTAAGTTGGGCCGAAATTACCCACTTAGTATAAATAGGAAATTTAAGTTGGGGTTTGGTTTATTTTTAGAACTTGGTTCGGCAACTCCTCTCCTCACAAAAACCTCACGCCACTTCTCTCCAAACCCTCACCGACGTCAACCTCTCTTCCTCCCCTTCCTCTCGGCGCACCAAGGCTAGGCCCCAAAGACACCTTCCGGCGACGACTTCGACACGAGGACGCTCCCCTCCGCGAGAGGAACGCATAGACGCAGGAAGATCGTCGAAAGGATCGTCTTCTCCGGAAACCTAGCGATTTGAATCATAAGAAATTACGAATAGAAGGTAAGAAACCCCTCACCTGCAGTATAAGTAGCTTTCGTGTGAATTCCATGTCTTAGTTTAGTAATATGTAGACTATCGACACAAAGGATGCGAATTAGCGCATACCAAGTGTTCGATTAAATGTTTAGCACAGAAAAATGCAACTTAGGCATTTTAGTAACTTAGATAAATGCAATAGAAGCATTTTATAGCTTATTTAGTCTTGCTCCAGCTTTTACAGGACTAGATGTCCAATGGGTGGGCTCCCACAGGCGCCTCTAGGTTTAGATAACCTAGTTCTAGGTTTAGACAACCTAGTAAAAACAAGACAAGAATTTATTAGCTTATGTTCAGTATTTTACTTTTCAGTGGCACTGTACTGGATTAGATATCTATTGGGTTGGGCTCCCACAGTCGTCCCTAGGTTCAGATAATCTAGTAGCCCTACTAAATTCGGGACTTGCAAACCCGGGTCTAGTTAGGGATGCGCGCATAGCACGTACAGTTGCCGGGCCCATTAGCATCATGATTATATATTTTCACCTATTATATGTATTAAGTTTTCAAACTCTCACAAAATAGTTAGGTGAAATCAGTATAGCTTTAACATTTATTAGAATTAGTTCAGTTAATGTTTCAGTTCAGTTTTCCCCTATGATTATGTATGATAGCTCTATGCTCAGCTTTTGTCACACATCTTTGGATGATAGCATGCCATGACTGGATTTGATTTCTATGTATGATAGTATGCCATGTTTTAGCCTAATCAGTACATATTTCAAATAGCATATTTTAAAAGCATATTGCATCGAATGCATGTTTTTGTGAGGTAGATGGTTTCTTACTAAGCGAAAGCTTACAGATACTTTTCCTTATACTGCAGATAAAGGTAAAGGAAAGATGGACTAGCGGAGGCTGGAGGGCAATGCGATGAAGATGTGTGTGTATGGAACTTGGAATAAAGATCTTAGGGAATTTCAGCAAGCTTGTTTTTAAGCATTAGAACCTTTTAGCATTTTGTTATTTTGCACCTTCGTATGTTAAGTGTTATGAATTAGTTAATCATGCATCCTATCATGTTTAGAATACTATTCTTGTGATGTTAGAATGTTTGACATTTAGTTTAGACCTTGTAATGTGATTGAGGCACGAAACAGTGCTGAAATCAGACCTT
The DNA here is from genome assembly GCF_018446385.1 of Zingiber officinale. Lineage (NCBI taxonomy): Eukaryota > Viridiplantae > Streptophyta > Magnoliopsida > Zingiberales > Zingiberaceae > Zingiber > Zingiber officinale. Next base: position 38,090,021 of record NC_055994.1, read on the forward strand.
TGGCACGAAATCAGAAACTCGAATCGATCAGCTGATCGATTCGAGAGTTTCCAATCAATCGAAGGATCGACTGGGCAACTTGTCTCGCGAACAGTAGGCCTCTGGATCGATCAGCCGATCGATCCAGCGAATTCGGTCGTGAATAGAAGGCCCTGGGATCGATCACTGGATCGATTGACCAGTCTGGATTGATCAGCCGATTGATCCAGAATATCGGCCGAGCACAGTAGCCTGCTGAATAGATCACTGGATCGATTCGACCATTCCAATCGATCCGTGGATCGATTGGGAGGCCTGATATTAGCAAGAAACCCTTAGTTAAGTTCCTTGACCATTGGGGGATGTAATAGATGTCATGAATAGCTTAGATTACACCCCTTAGCACATGTAGAATAAAGAAATGACAATAGTTTAGTAAAATTTTGATTAGTACAGCTTCCGTATTCAGATTTAGTGATGGTCAGGGAATAGTTAGCACAGCATAATGTGACGATCAGCCTTACAGCTTAGTTAGTAGAAGGTGGGTCATTACAGAGTGGTATCAGAGCAGTTTCCATACTTCCTACACACACATCAGCATTGTACCTGCAGCTTCCAAGTAAGAATACCTCTACTTAATTTATGCTCCTTGTTTTGTTATTACAGTTCATGTTTATATGCCTACTGCTTGTTAGTATGTGATAGTTTTTAAACATAACATCAGTGGTTATATAACTGTGATTACATTAGTTATGTTATGTTCTCTATGCCTTTAGAAATGGCACGAGGACGCCCATCTAGAAGGGCACTAGCTACTGAGCCCCAGCAAGAGGCAGGAAATTCAGTGCCTCCTCCAGATCTTACAGCATTAGTGGCTCAGTTACAGCAGCAGCTAGCTGAACAGCAGCAGGAAATAGCCACCTTAAAGGCTAATCAGCAGAGTACCCCCACAGTCACCCCGGAACCGAATTTGACGACTCCGGTAGTCTTAGAGGTTCCACCAGCTCAGCGCAGCCCCAGCAGCTGAGCCAAGAAAGGAAGCCTATCTGATCCAGTGGCAGCGGGTCAAGCCAGAGAACTTCTCAGGCACTAGTGAACCATGCGATGCACAAGCCTGGTTCAAAACACTAGAGAGCACGATGGAGCTTCTGGACTGGCCAGAACACGAGAAGGTGAAGTGTTCCTCCTTCTGCCTGACAGGAGACGCACGCATGTGGTGGGAAAGAATCAGAACGAAGCGCCCAGTGAACCAAATGTCATGGGCTGACTTCGAGAAAGAATTCTTCGAGGAGTTCTTTCACATACGGGTTACAAACCGCCACTACGACGAGTTCACTGAGTTTCGTCAGGGCAACCTATCAGTTGAGGAAGCCGTGAAGAAATTCAACAGGTTGGCTCGTCTATGCCCAGAGCTAGTCAGCACAGAGAAGGAACGAATCCGGTTGATGCTCAAGATGCTGAGGCCAGAGATAGCAGTGAACGTGGCTGGTGGCATACATAGGCCACAAACCACAGAGGAGTTAGTGAGCAGTGCCTTGACCACAGAGCATTACCAGAACAGCATAAAGCAGCAAAAGCAAGTCTCCTCAGAGTCCAAAGGCCAAGGAAACTCTCACACTCAAAAACAGCAAGGCCACAGCTCTAACTGGAAAGGGAACTCCAACAGCAAGCGCAAATCAGGGAGTGACCCAAAAGGAGGACCATCTAGCAAGCGACCCAGTTATCCAAAGTGTGCTACTTGTGGGAAATTCCACCCAGGGGTTTGTCGCAAGGGCACACGAGGATGCTTTGAATGTGGACAAGAAGGGCACATGGCCAAGCAGTGCCTGAACAAGACCGGTCTTCCTCACCACGGCAGATTCAAGATGCAGCCACCACCGCTTATATCGATGCAGCCGCCTAGAAGGTCCACTTATCAGCCAGGGCAGGCCCCTCCAGCTATGGCGAATGCGAGGATCTACTCACTCACCGGAGAGGACGTAGCTAATGCCTCGACAGTTGTCACAGGTCAGATTAGCATTATAGTGCTACTGTTCTATTTGATACTGGGCAACCCATTCATATATAGCCGGATGTTCTCCGAAAATTAGAAATACCCTCAGAGGTACTCAGTGGCCACTACCTTCAGGAGAGATCATGGCATCCACGCACTGGCTCAGAGCAGTGCCGATCATTATAGCAGACAGAGAGCTCTTTTGTGATCTGATAGTGCTAGAGATGACCGACTATGACGTTATCTTTGGAATGGACTTTCTGATCAAGTACGGTGCTACCATAGAGTGCCGTAAACAGAAAGTCATCTTCCAACCTGAAGCGGCAGTGCAATTTGAATACAGCGGGGAACCAAAGAGAAAGGCCAAGAAGTTTCTCTCAGCTATGAAAGCACAGAAGCTACTGGATTCAGGATGTACAGGATTCCTAGCATACGTAGTCAACGCCAGTCAGGACAAGAACCAACAGCTAGGAGAGGTTCGAGTCGTATGTGACTACCCAGCAGTCTTCCCTGAAGAGTTACCAGGCTTAGCACCAGACAGGGAGATTGACTTTGAGATAGAGCTCATTCCCGGTACGAATCCTATCTCCAAAGCGCCTTATCGCATGGCTCCAGCAGAACTGAAGGAACTTCATGAGTAACTACAAGAGCTGCTTGACAAAGGCTTCATACGCCCTAGTCACTCACCATGGGGAGCACCTGTATTGTTCGTGAAGAAGAAGGACGGGAGCATGCGCTTATGCATAGACTACAGGGCACTGAACCAAGTCACGATTAAGAACAGGTATCCTCTTCCCAGAATAGATGACCTGTTCGACCAGTTAAAGGGAGCAGCAGTGTTCTCTAAGATAGACCTCAGATCAGGTTATCATCAGGTGAAAGTTAAAGAAGGGGATATACCCAAGACAACATTCAGGACTAGATACGGACATTATGAGTTCGTAGTCATGCCCTTTGGCGTGACAAATGCTCCAACTACTTTCATGGACCTCATGAATAGGGTATTCAGAGAATACTTAGATAAGTTCATTATCGTGTTTATCGATGACATTCTTATCTATTCAGGAACTCAGGAAGAACACGCAGAGCACCTGAGAATAGTACTGTAGACCCTTCAGCAGAACCAGCTGTACGCCAAGTTCACAAAATGTGAATTTTGGTTAGATCAGGTGTCCTTCCTGGGTCACATCATCTCAAAGGATGGCATCATGGTAGACCCCAGTAAGATAGAAGCTGTGAGTAACTGGAAAAGACCCAAGAACGCTAGTGAGATCAGAAGCTTTCTGGGATTAGCAAGTTACTACAGGAAATTCGTAGAGGACTTCTCCAGGATAGTCTCCCCACTGACAGCTCTTACCAGAAAGAACAGAAAGTATCAGTGGACAAAGGACTGTGAGAACAGTTTCAGCGAGCTGAAAAGAAGATTGACTAGTGCACCTATTCTGACTCTACCAGAAAATACAGACAGCTTTGATATATATAGTGATGCCTCTAAGTTGGGACTAGGAGCAGTGCTGATGCAAGATGGCAAGGTAATCGTCTACGCTTCCAGACAACTCAAGGATTATGAGTGGAATTACCCCACTCATGACCTTGAGCTTGCAGCAGTGGTGTTCGCTCTCAAAATTTAGAGACACTACTTGTATGGAGCTCAGTGCAGAGTGTATACAGATCACCAGAGTCTGAAGTATTTCTTCACTCAGAAGGATCTGAATATGCGACAACGCAGATGGCTGGAGCTGGTCAAAGACTACGATATAGACATTCTCTACCACCCAGGGAAAGCCAATAAGGTAGCAGACACACTTAGCAGAAAGTCTAGTGCTACCTTATTATCGCTAGCAGCCATGTCACCGCCCCTACAGAAGGAGATCACAGATTTCGGTCTCAAACTCATAGTCGGACAGCTCTCTACTATGACATTAGAGTCTATCTTGCTTGGTGACATTCAGACAGCTCAGGAATAGGACCCTGAAACTCAGAAAATCAAGCAAGGATTAGCAGAATCGGAAGGTGGAGAATTCAGAGTATTCGATAGTGGGGTATTGTACTTTGGTGACAGATTATGTGTTCCAGATCAGGAGGAACTATGAAGAAAGATTCTAGATGAGGCTCACAAGACTCCCTATGCGATGCATCCTGGCTCCACCAAAATGTACCAGGACTTGAAGAAACGTTTTTGGTGGCCTGGGATGAAGAGAGACATCGCTCGATATGTCAGCACCTGCCTAACCTGTCAGAGGGTTAAGGCGGAACATCAGAGACCAGGAGGAGTTTTGCAACCTATCCAGATTCCAGAGTGGAAGTGGGAAGACATTTCTATAGATTTCATAGTGGGATTACCCAGAACCACGAATGGTTTTGATACCATCTGGGTAATAGTCGATAGATTGACTAAATCAGCCCACTTCTTAGCTATCAGGATATCCTATTCCATGGAGCAGCTAGCTCAGTTGTATCTCAAGGAGATCGTTAGACTACATGGAGTCCCACGAACCATTATATCAGACAGAGATAGCAGATTCACATCACACTTCTGGGAGTGTGTACAGTCAGCGTTGGGCACGAAGTTAAAATTCAGCACAGCCTTCCATCCTCAGACAGATGGACAGACGGAGCGAGTAAATCAGGTACTCGAAGATATGCTCCGAGCATGTGCCCTAGACTTCAAGGGAAGTTGGTGCAAATATCTGAGCTTAGCAGAATTTGCATACAACAACAGCTATCAGGCCACTATCGGCATGACACCTTACGAGGCTCTCTATGGGCGGAGGTGTAGATCTCCAATCTGCTGGTATGAGAGTGGTGAACAGAAGGAACTAGAGCTTCAGACAGATCTAGTAGCAGATACCACAGCAGCTATACAGCAGATCCGCCAGAGGATAGAGACAGCTCAGAGCCGCCAGAAAAGCTACTTAGAGTTTTCAGTTGGGGATTCAGCGTTCCTTAGAGTAGCTCCCATGAAGGGAGTAATGCGTTTTGGGAAGAAGGGCAAACTTAGTCCCAGATATGTGGGACCATACCTTATCAGCAGAAGAGTGGGCAAGGTAGCATATGGGCTAGAGCTACCCCAGGAAATGTCAGCTGTCTACAATGTATTCCATGTCTCTATACAGAAGAAGCATACCCCAGATGCCACCCAGGTGATTGAGCCCCAGTCGGTACAGATCCGTGAAGACCTCAGCTATGATAGTCGGCCTATTCAGATAATAGACCGAGCAGTTAAGAAATTGCGGAACAAGGAAGTACCATTAGTCAAAGTCATTTGACACAGTCACAGAAGCCAGCATGAGACAGAAGTACCCAGAATTGTTCTAAGTTCGAGGACGAACTTTTTATAAGGTATGGGGGATTGTAACGCCCGAAAATTCTCGAAACTGCATTATAAATATTCTACGATTTTTCTGAAATTTTTAGATATTTTTCCGGAATTTTCCGAGTAGCGGAAGCAGCAAAAATAAATAGAACCACAAAATAGCTTAGGCGGGAATCGAACCTGAGACCTATGGTTTAGGGATAATGTTAGTAACCGGTTGAACCCAGCAGGGCCGTGCTGAAAGAGAAGGGAAACATTTATATTTAAGTTTAAGTTGGGCCGAAATTACCCACTTAGTATAAATAGGAAATTTAAGTTGAGGTTTGGTTTATTTTTAGAACTTGGTTCGGCAACTCCTCTCCTCACAAAAACCTCACGCCACTTTTCTCCAAACCCTCACCGACGCCAACCTCTCTTCCTCCCCTTCCTCTCGGCGCACCAAGGCTAGGCCCCAAAGACACCTTACGGCGACGACTTTGACACGAGGACGCTCCCCTCCGCGAGAGGAACGCATAGACGCAGGAAGATCGTCGAAAGGATCGTCTTCTCCGGAAACCTAGCGATTTGAATCGTAAGAAATTACGAATAGAAGGTAAGAAACCCCTCACCTGCAGTATAAGTAGCTTTCGTGTGAACTCCATGTCTTAGTTTAGTAATATGTAGACTATCGACACAAAGGATGCGAATTAGCGCATACCAAGTGTTCGATTAAATGTTTAGCACAGAAAAATGCAACTTAGGCATTTTAGTAACTTAGATAAATGCAATAGAAGCATTTTATAGCTTATTTAGTCTTGCTCCAACTTTTACAGGACTAGATGTCCAATGGGTGGGCTCCCACAGGCGCCTCTAGGTTTAGATAACCTAGTTCTAGGTTTAGACAACCTAGTAAAAACAAGACAAGAATTTATTAGCTTATGTTCAGTATTTTACTTTTCAGTGGCACTGTACTGGATTAGATATCTATTGGGTTGGGCTCCCACAGTGGTCCCTAGGTTCAGATAACCTAGTAGCCCTACTAAATTCGGGACTTGCAAACCCGGGTTTAGTTAGGGATGCGCGCATAGCACGTACAGTTGTCGGGCCCATTAGCAGCATGATTATATATTTTCACCTATTATATGTATTAAGTTTTCAAACTCTCACAAAATAGTTAGGTGAAATCAGTATAGCTTTAACATTTGTTAGAATTAGCTCAGTTAATGTTTCAGTTCAGTTTTCCCCTATGATTATGTATGACAGCTCTATGCTCAGCTTTTGTCACACATCTCATGCCATGACTGGATTTGATTTCTATGTATGATAGTATGCCATGTTTTAGCCTAATCAGTACATATTTCAAATAGCATGTTTTAAAAGCATATTGCATCGAATGCATGTTTTTGTGAGGTAGATGGTTTCTTACTAAGCGAAAGCTTACAGATACTTTTCCTTATACTGCAGATAAAGGTAAAGGAAAGATGGACTAGCGGAGGCTGGAGGGCAATGCGATGAAGATGTGTGTGTATGGAACTTGGAATAAAGATCTTAGGGAATTTCAGCAAGCTTGTTTTTAAGCATTAGAACCTTTTAGCATTTTGTTATTTTGCACCTTCGTATGTTAAGTGTTATGAATTAGTTAATCATGCATCCTATCATGTTTAGAACACTATTCTTGTGACGTTAGAATGTTTGACATTTAGTTTAGACCTTGTAATGTGATTGAGGCACAAAACAGTGCTGAAATCAGACCTTTGGCACGAAATCAGAAACTCGAATCGATCAGCTGATCGATTCGAGAGTTTCCAATCGATCGAAGGATCGACTGGGCAACTTGTCTCGCGAATAGTAGGCCTCTGGATCGATCAGCCGATAGATCCAGCGAATTCGGTCGTGAATAGAAGGCCCTGGGATCGATCACTGGATCGATTGACCAGTCTGGATTGATCAGCCGATTGATCCAGAATATCGGCCGAGCACAGTAGCCTGCTGAATAGATCACTGGATCGATTCGACCATTCCAATCGATCCGTGGATCGATTGGGAGGCCTGATATTAGCAAGAAACCCTTAGTTAAGTTCCTTGACCATTGGGGGATGTAATAGATGTCATGAATAGCTTAGATTACACCCCTTAGCACATGTAGAATAAAGAAATGACAATAGTTTAGTAAAATTTTGATTAGTACAGCTTCCGTATTCAGATTTAGTGATGGTCAGGGAATAGTTAGCACAGCATAATGTGACGATCAGCCTTACAGCTTAGTTAGTAGAAGGTGGGTCATTACACCTGCCCCCTCTCGACCAGGGTGACATGGTCGTGTGGATTCACACGGTCATCACCTACTCCCTCTCGGCCAAGGTTTTACGACCGTGTGGTTTCACACGGTCATGTACCTCTTCTTATTGGTCGTAGTGACATGGTCGTGTGGCTTCACACGGTCGTGCATCTCTTTTGGTCTCGGTCAAGGTGACACGGTCGTGTGAAGCACACGGTTGTGCACCTCTTCTTCTCGGGTAAGATGGCACGACCATGTGGTTTCACACGGCCGTGAACCCCTTTGTCACAATCGAGGTGACACAACCGTGTGAGACACACGGTCGTGCCCCTCTTCCTCAGTGCCAGGTGACACGGCCATGAGGAAGCCACACGATCGTGCCCTGCTCCAGCAGGGAAGTCCTTACACGGCCGTGTGGCGCACACGACTGTGCCCAAACTTGGGTTTGGTAAGGCCACATGGTCGGTCATCACCACATGGCCATAGCATGCCCCTTCACGGGTAGGGACACAGGGCTAGTTAGGGTCACACGGTCCAGACCGCAACTATAGAGTACCTCTCAGCCCTGCTTCACTCCAAACCATGGTTTAACAGTCGACACAAGTTCAGACTAGATTTCTGAATCGAGCGATGTGCAAATAATAATGTCCTTAGAAGGTATGAAAAGAGTAACGCCCATGCCCTAAGTTAGGATTTCAGTCAGGCGGTCGTTACAGTTTGGTATCGGAGCCAGTTCCACCCTTCCGCCACACACACATCAAGCATTGATCCTGCAACTCCCAAGTAAGACAGTACCTTCTCACAACTTTTATGCATTTTATTTCTATTATGATTAGTAGGAAATATTTATAAGATTAAGCATACTTATTCATGAAAGTATTAAGGGCAACAAGTAAGAATGATGATGGGATGACGTATGTCTCATTGGTTGGGTTATGAATCTGTAGATGGTAAGAGGACGACCAGCTAGACAGTCGAGGGTTAATGAACCTCAACCAGGGGAAAATGAGTCTGCACCATAGCCCAACCTTTTAGAAGTAGTAGCTCAGCTTCAGAGACAAGTGGCTAAGTGATAATGGGTATTTTTGTGTATTATTTTGGCTCTTAAACTTAGCATTTTCTACCTTCTCGCATGCTTAATGTTGTGTTTATATCATGATTTGAGAATAGGGACTTATTTTGGACTTAATTATAAATTTCCTACAATTTATAGAATTTAATTTCATATTTGTATGTGATTTTGTAGGGAATTCAAAGAGCCATGGATTAGGGTCAAACTGGATCGAATTTGGCTTGATTTGGAGGTCAAATGAGGAAGATCAAGCTGAATTAATGTGGACCGTTGATCAGATCCAGTGAGATCCTACCCCTTCAGTCAGATCAAGTGATCCAACCCTTCATCGTGATTTAAAGTGATCTGGACCATTGATCGAGATCAAGGCATCCAAGGGTTCATCTAAAAAGTGGAGCTCCAATTTAAATTTGATCCAAAAACCTACTCTTCAAACCCAATCCAAAAGTCCACTTTTCAAGCCCAATTTCAAAAACCCAATTTCCTTCTCTCTTATTGGATCCAGATTTTCCCTTAACCCAAAACCTAATTACCTAAACCCGAAACCCATTAACCCATTAAGAAAAATCCCTCTTCTCCTTACCTCTTCACGCACAACACAGGAATTTGATCCATCCCTCTCTGTTCGCTCCTCTCTTCCTCGCAAGAGAGCTAGGGCACGCGGACTCCTCCCACAGCGCCCCTTCCTTCCTTCTTCCTCACCTCCGGCCGGCGGCCTCTCTTCCCTTGCCGTCGGCCGGCCAACACAGTCCATTCCTCTTCTAGATTTCAATCGATAAGTGACAGCGGTAGTCTTCTCGGCGGGCAGCAGGTTTTCGACAGCGATTCCGATCATCTTCACCTCACCGGAGGGGTTCTCCGGTGTGATTTCCACTATTCGACTTTCTTCTGGTAGCTCCGCTTCTTGGGGTTCAAGTGGTGGAGCAAGGAGGAGGCGGCAGTAGGTATTCCACCATTTCCAGCCATTTCCAGCCAAGGGTTCTCTGTTGGAAGATCCGTTCATCCTCATCGGTGTCGAAGCTAGCAGCAAGTCCAGCAGAGTGCTACTGTTCACTGGTTCTTGGGGGTTCCGGAGTCGGGTCCTCGTGTGTGACGACGAGGGTAGTCGTTAGATTTGAAGTGGATGAATGGATTGTGGTTTAGTTTTCTTAGTTTAATTATGTTATTTGTTGATGTTTGCTTGTGTTGAAGTTCTTTTATTGAATGCTTGTATTGAATATGATTTTCCATGTTTAAATTGCACTTACTATGCCTAACTAGGAGTAATGATGCATGCAGCGACTTCTCTCAGCGAATTCGTAGCGCGACTTAGGTGGCAGCTGATGTGGCCAAGTCCAACTCAGAGTAAAAATCGCAGAGTTGGCTCTACTCCTCCTCCATTTTTTCGCGACCTCTCCTCCGTGCCCTAACGAGTCCTCCTCCTCCTCCTCCTCCTCCTCCGTTTTTTCTCCTCCATCAGCGAAAAAGCTCTAACTCTACTCTTCCTCCTCCTCCATTTTTTCACCTCCATCAGCGATCGTGCCCTAACTCTACTCTTCCTCCTCCTCCTCCGTTTTTTCTCCTCCTCCTCAATTTTTTCTCCTCCTCCTCCTCCGTTTTTTCTCCTCCTCCTCAGTTTTTTCTTCTCCATTAGCGATCATGCCCTAACTCTACTCTTCCTCCCGTGCCCTAACTATACTCCTCAACATCCTCCTCCTCCTGTGCTTTAACGCGACCCCTCCTCCCGTGCCCTAACTCTACTCCTCAACATCCTCCTCCTCCTGTGATTTAACGCGACCCCTCCTCCCGTGCCCTAACTCAGTTTTGTGGTGGTGTGTGAAATCAGGCGTTCGAGAAGGATTGTGCGGAGAGTACACCAGGGAGGAGGTCGATATCGAGTACGGGACTTGGCACTACATTGACGGTCGCAATTTTGGTAACCCACTTTTTTCTTTTCATCTATGCACTTCAGCGATCCTCATGTAGATAGGAAATGAAACAACCTCAATGTTCATGCTCATATGTGGATTTTTTTTTGTTGAATTTTGTTTCTGATTCTAATCAATCAAGGCATGTTGCTATTATTACTTTCCGGCAAGTATTTCTTTCTTCGCCTTATAACTTTTTCATTGCTCAGTTTATCTAATGTAGAATGTTTGTGTGAAAGCCCTTGACTTATTGTTGTTTGTAAATTAGTTTGTATGCATGCAATTAGTCTATTATTTGCAAATTATATGAATCGAGTGAAGAATGATATGGTCATTTAGGTCTGTATACTTTTTTTAGCTTTGTTTTGTCTTAGAGGGACTTTGTTTCATGTTTTTTTTATTATGTCTCTGTTTTCTATTTAATTTTGGTCCTGTAATTTTTTTAAAAATAAATGTAGGTGAAGAAAGTGTCATGGAAGCAAAAAAAATTGATTTAATTGAGATAAAGGATAACAATGACCCTATGGACCAAGACCCATCTCCATCTAGTGTAAATGAAGTCAAGATTCCTGAGATTGGAATGACATTTTCATGTGAAGAAGAAGTTCGTACTTTTTATAATTCTTATGCTCAGAATGTTGGTTTCGGTATTTGCAAATTAGGTGGTAGAAATGGAGATGATGGAAAGCAAAAATATTTCTCTATTGAATGTGTCAAAAATGGTGGGAAAGTATCTCAAGCAAAAAATATTTTATACCCTCGACCTTCTACTAAGACGAATTGCAAAGCTAAGATTAATGTTGCTATTCGAAATGATGGGAACTTTGTAATAACTAGTCTATGTCTTGAACATAATCATATCTTGAGCCCTGAAAAGTCACGACATTTTAGATGTAATAAAGTATTGGATTCAGCTATAAAAAGAAAATTAGAGCTAAATGATCAAGCTGGAATAACTTTAAGCAAAAGTTTTCGATCATTTGTAGTTGAGGCTGGAGGCTATGAGAATTTGACATTTGATGAGAGAAAGTGTAGGAATTATATTTCAGAAGCTAGAAGGTTGAGGTTAGGGGATGGAGATGCTGAAGCTTTGAGTAATTATTTTTGTTCTCATGCAAAGTAGGAACTCAAACTTTTTTTATGTGCTTGATTTAGATGGGGAATCTCGAATAAGAAATATTTTTTGGGCAAATGCAAGATGTAGAGCTGCGTATGAGTACTTTTCTGATGTTGTGACTTTTGATACAACCTATTTGACTAATAGTTATGACGTACCATTTTCTCCATTTGTTGGGGTGAATCATCATGGTCAATCTATTTTGCTGGGATGTGGATTATTATCAAGCGAAGACTCAACAACTTTCATATGGTTGTTCAAATCATGGTTGACATGTATGCTCGGACATGCTCCAAAGGCTATAATCACAGACCAATGTCGTGCCATGACAATTGCAATTGAAGAGGTATTTTCGAATTCACATCATCGTCTATGTCTTTAGCATATCATGAAAAAAATTTCAACAAAATTTGGTGGTCATGCTCAATACAAAATGATAAAGAAACAATTGAAGAACATTGTTTATAACTCACTTACAGTTGCTGAGTGTGATGATAATTGGTTGAAAATGATTGAGGAGTTTAATTTTGGAAAACAATGATTGGTTGAAATCTTTGCATGAAGAACGACATAGATGGATACCTGTATACGTTAAAGATAAATTTTGGGCAGGTATGTCCACATCTCAAAGAAGTGAAAGTATGAATGCATTTTTTGATGACTACGTCCATTCTAAAACATCTTTGAAGTAATTTGTTGAGCAATATGATAATGCTTTGAAGAAGAAGATTGAGAATGAAAAACATTTGGATTTTGTTTCTTTTAATTCTACCATTCCACTTATTCTTGGTCATCCTATTGAAAGACAATTTCAAAATGCATACACTAACAACTTATTTAAGTTGTTCCAAGATGAAATAAGAGGATTGATGTTTTGCGATGCCTCATTATTGAAGGAAGAAGGGACAACTTTAATATTTGAAGTAGTAGAAACTATTTTGGGAAAAAATGGAGAACCCGTAAGGGAAGCTTCCTTTAGGGTACATTATACGGAGTTAGATTGCAAATTGAAATGTATGTGCCGTCTATTTGAGTTTCGGGGAATTTTATGTAGGCATGTGATCAAAGTGTTGATAAGAATGAAGGTGACTGAGGTTCCTATAAATTATATTATGGACCGATGGCGCAAAGATATTAAGCGTAGGTATCAAAGTATCAGTAACATCTATGATGATTTTGTTTGTGATGGAGAAAGACATCGATATAATATTCTCACTCCATTGATACAAGAGATTCAACAACTTGGTGCAAAAAATGATGACAATTGTTCTATGTTGGTGGAAATCTTGAAAGACACGAAGGAAAAACTAATTGTTAATGGTCTTGAGCATTCAAGGGTTGAACAACTGAAAGGAGTATCTACATTTGGTTCAAAAGCAATACACTCTCCATTAAAAGTAAGATCTCGAGGTCGTCCACCCACAAAGAGGAAACAATATAAGATTGAACAAATTGTGAAGAAATCAGTTGTAAAGGCCCGAAAGAAGGTAAGTGATACATATAATAGATATCTAAAATAATTGTCCAGTATTATTGTTTTGTTCAAGTAGATTCATGTGAAAGCTAACAGTTTAAATATTTTTTCTAATCTATCTTGCAGCAATAAAGATTGGAAAGTCGATGGTGAAAGACTCATGTAAAAGTGCAGGCAAGGACTAGTAGGTGAATGAGCATACTATCCTTTAGCTTATTTGTACAAAAATGTGTTTATGTTTCAAGTGTTTTGGATCCTAATTATAAAAACAATTGCTAAAATAACTGACTATTGGCTTCTTTGACTTATATATCAGAAAGATGTTCTCATAACTATGGTCACTTATAATAAACACATTTCTTGTATTGGACTTTGGAGGCGATCAATATTAGGTGCTATTACAAGGTATCATTTTTTGCTGCATAGTTATTGTTGTCATATGCCATTCACTTATCCTTAGTTTTGTTTATGGTATAACAACCTTCTTTTTGGAGCAGAAGATCCCCCTATCGCCGGCATGGTGTTGGATAATGTCTTCTCAAATTTATTTGATCTTATGATGCTTGTGGATGTTTACAAAATTTGTGTCATGTCAATTCATGGAGAAAATATTCTCTCATCGAGTTGTTCTAGAAGAGAGTTATGTAGATGTTTTCGAATATTAGCATGTTATGTAGATGTTTTGGAATAGTAGCATATTTATGTAGATGTTTTGGAATAGTAGAATATTTTGGAATAGTAGCAGCCGGGAGAAGAATTACTTCCAGAAACAGGTTTATAATCATAGTCTGTTTGCTACAAATTCAGTAAACAAAGTGGCTGCTAAATGTGCAGTGTTTCTTATAGTTTTTTCCTGTACTTTCTTGTTTGATGCATTCTGTTTTGCAGGTCCCACTGGGGAAGTTGAATCCACCCAACTAGTTGCTAGCGAGGACATAGTTTCCAAACTTGCTGCTATGGGATTCAATTACCTCCATTGTCAAAAGGCTGCCATAACACTGCTAATGCTGGAGTTGAGGAAGCAATGACATGGTTACTTTCTCACATGGATGATCCAGGTTTATGTCTACTCTTTGAACTTTTTTTTAAGCAATCATCTTGTCTAAGCATATGTATTGAAGTTCATCTTTTGATCTATAGAGGATCTACAAGATATTTGGAAAGATAATTCAATTGGTATGATTTTCAACATTTCAATGCAAATATAGATGAGACTATTTCACATAACTCTCATGCAATGGAACTTCAATCTCTTGATGAGACAAGTGTTGAAACTTTAATTTCATTTGGCTTCCATGAAGAGGTTGCTAGAAAGGCATTAAAGGCATCTGTAAGATTTTAAACTTGAAATCTTTTTAGAGTTGATATTCTTTTCTGATTCTGTTCTTAATTGACTATAATTTGATTTACAATTTCCAAATTTACTGTTATGCTTGCTTATATAGTTGTTTTACAAGCTCCAACTTTGTCCATTCCCATAGGGAGGGAACATAGAGAAAGCTACAGATTGGATATTTAGTCATCCTAAGGCCTCAAGCTCAATGAATACAGATGCAACCTCAAACGGCGTGCAGGATAGTGATCCTAGAGTACCAGATGGAAGTGGATAACGATAAAACTAATATTTATTGGCAATTGTAGGATTCTCATCAAGCAACTTCTGTTAAGGCAATGCTTTTGCATGATTATTTCGTTGAAATCCTACTGTTGCCTTAGTTCATTACGTTCATGGTTTAAATGGGAAAAAGTACTGGTTAGCTTCTTGCGCTTATGATCAATGTTAGTTAATCTTTGATGATAAGACCTTTCTGTTCTGCGTGATGGTTCTTAAACTATTTGACTTAATGGCTTAAATCATTGTTTCTAGAAACATTGTGCATTCATTGTTCAAAATTCAAATGGTAGAAAGATTAAAGAAACTCTCTTGACTTTTTGATATCAACTAATGAATTTGTTTTTGATCCCTTGTTAAAATAGAAAGATTTGCTTATTCTCAAGATACCAGTTATATTATCATTAAAAAATTGTCAATAACTACACGATGGAACTAAAGAGATGGATTTGGCTTGTGATATCACTGACGATTACTTCAGGGATGCCATCAAATCGGAACTCATCTTCTACTCTGCCATTATTTGTGCAGTTCAGGCACACCCTACTTGTGTATCTCAGACTTCATCAACTCTTAACCACGTAATACTCTTGTACCACCCTCTCGTAGTCTACCTCTCACTCGCTAAGGGATGAGTTCATAAGCAGCTTGGTTTCAGCGTATAATTTTGAATCCACACATTCCTTTGATAGCAACAATCTAGACTTCTTGATGGTTTTGCATTCACAACACAATCATTTTGGACCTTTCTGTAGCTTTTGCAAAAAGAAAAAAAATACTGAAGAGGAAGGTTCCAGGGGGTTTTCAAGGACAAACTTGTGGGATCTTGTCCACTGGTATTCAGGGCCCGGTTTTGGACCATAAGCAGTTTTAGCTGATCATTTCTATAGCTACATTTTGTAACGCACCAACATCTACTGTCGCAACGTTAACGCAACAGCAATTAAATCTGCCGTTAAACATACTAATTAACAAGATGAATTAATTAACAAAATAATATATAACAAAATGTTTCTCATCATCCAACAGTACTCAACACTAATTATCCTAACACAATTACAACACCAACATGATTCAAGATTCAAAAGTAGTTAACGATATAAACTAACAAACATGTCTAGAATTGCAAATATTAAGCTAGTTACATTACAACACCAACACTACTTAATACTAACTTGCTAGATGAACTAACAACTCAATCAGGATTATGGCTAAGAGAATCAAGTTCACCATCACTAATATCTAAATAAATTTCGGTACATTTATTATTCCCGAATTATGTCCATGAGAAGCATTGTGCTCTAACTCAATTTTGCCTGATGAACTAGTATCAGCCGTCACCCACTTTTGTCATCCATGTTGGCCACATTTGTAATAGTATCTTCCAAGATTCTTGGTTGATCTAGAAATGCACACAAATGTTCTTCGCCCGCAGTCCCTACATGGTACAGGTTCAAATCTTGTATCGTCAATGCTGCTATAACTTGAGGATGCCATGGAATAACAACCTAATAATCAAATTTCCTTCACTTAGATTAAAAATAAATAAATTTAACAAAAAAACTCTCAATAAAGAGAAGAAATATTTTCATTAACATCAATTTTAAATGCAATGCCAGCATGTGAAAACAAAAGAAAGAGTAGTTCATTCTGTTATGTGAATCTGTCAAACTAAAACAGGCTCATGAAGCCAACAGAACTATCATATCGAAAACTAAGACCCAACTTAAATATCCAATTGCGAGGTATTTTATTACTGCAATTGTTCACAAGCAACAAACTGCAAAGTTTTTCAACCTCTCATTCTATATTATTCCCATTGGTTGAATGGCAAGTTGGGATAACATCCTTATTAAGGATAATACAGTTTAAATCAAAACTGAGCTCATGGTCCTTGACACGAAATTCTAGAGTACTTACATGTTAAAAAATATTTAATCATGGAAACAACATTTCTATTTGCAGGCCAAGCCTTACCTGCACTTGTGGATACATTCTAGTCAAACACTAGAAAGTGATCATTCACTCTCAATATACCCTTTTAATGTCAAATTTAATCATAATATATTAAACAAGGATTTCAATTCTATATATCCTTCAAGCAATTTACCAACTATTCTTATGAGTTTCCAGAGAACATCACAGAAATGATATGGTGCTTGTCAGTGTCAAGCAAACAATAATAAGTTAACCAGAACGCAATATAAAGTTTTAAATTCTTGAGAAAAAAATTCAATATCGCTTTACCTAATGTTGTCTCCTCCTCGGGATGTTACCTCAACAAAAAGACAATGAAGGTCAAGCTCCTTGCCCTTGATAGTTGGCACCTTGTGAAAGAAAACAAATCACAAGATTAGCTACTGGTTATGTTCGATATATAACCTATCAGTAGTATACATAAAGGAAACTATCAAGATGCTTAAGTATACACCCATTAAACGAAGATAATAGATAAATTCATGAGCTACTTTAATCCAGCACCAGGTCTCCAGCACAATCCTTCTCGAATGCCTGATTTCACACATCACCACAAAACTGAGTTAGGGCACGGGAGGAGGGGTCGCGTTAAAGCACAGGAGGAGGAGGATGTTGAGGAGTAGAGTTAAGGCACGGGAGGAGGGGTCGCGTTAAAGAACAGGAGGAGGAGGATGTTGAGGAGTATAGTTAGGGCACGGGAGGAAGAGTAGAGTTAGGGCATGATCGCTAATGGAGAAGAAAAAATTGAGGAGGAGGAGAAAAAATGAAGGAGGAGGAGGAGAAAAAACGGAGGAGGAGGAGGAGAAAAAATTGAGGAGGAGGAGAAAAAACGGAGGAGGAAGAGTAGAGTTAGGGCACGATCGCTGATGGAGGCGAAAAAACGGAGGAGGAGGAAGAGTAGAGTTAGAGCTTTTTCGCTGATGGAGGAGGAGGAGGAGGAGGACTCGTTAGGGCACAGAGGAGAGGTCGCGAAAAAACGGAGGAGGAGGAGTAGAGCTAAGTCTGCGATTTTTACTCTGAGTTGGACTTGGCCACATCAGCTGCCACCTAAGTCGCGCTGCGAATTCGCTGAGAGAAGTCGCTGCATTCATCATTACTCGCCTAACTAGTTACACGCATACAATGTGTTCGATAAAATGCTTCAACCAATAGTTAGGTTTATTTTGATGCATTTTAGTTTGGTTAATTCTTGCTTTGAGTTGTTTGTTCAATTTCGTTAAGTTCTAGTTTTGTTTGGTTGCAATTAGGATAGATTAATTTATGCTTTCATTACATGTTTTAGGCTTCATTACATTCTTAGTTTCGTTAATGTTTTACTTCATGTTATGCCCATTGATAGATAATCTTGTATCGTAGTGTGACAATACGATGTAGGAAAATCTTCAATGGTTAGTTAGGGTAGACATAGTTTTCTTTACTTGCATTGTCTTTCATTTACTAGATTAGGTTTCATTTAATGCTTTGTCATTCTATTTCTTAGTTTAATTGTGTTGATAGTTAATTCATAACGTAGAGTGACAATGCGTTGTGGATTAATTATTCACACTTAGTTAGATTTCATTCCGCATTAGAGTAATTTCTTACTTGTCTTGCTTTTAATTTGTTAGGTTTAGAATCAAAATCCAAAACCCCATTTCCATATTGAAAACCCCCAAAAATAGAAATAATATACGATCCTAGATTACCATCCTATCGTTGCTTTCGTTGGCGGACGACCCGAGTCATTCCTATGCTACATTAGCGTAGGAGGGGTTTGGTATTTCATTGTTTGATGCCCAATTCGCGACAAATTGGGCCTAAATCAAATTGGCGTCGTTGCCGGGGAATGCATCTTAGTTATTTTCTTGTTTTATTTACATGCTCGAGAGGAGCAAGAATAAGTGTAGGGGAGTTGATAACATGTATTTTTGTGCATTATTTTGGCTCTTATTACTTAGCATTCTTATCTTCTCACATGCTTAATTTTATGTTTATACTACATTTTGTGAGTTGAATTAATTTTGGACTTAATTGTAAATTTCCTATAAATTGTGAAATTTAATTTCATATGTTTATGTGGTTTTATAGGAAATTCAAAGAGTCATGCATTAGGGTTGAGTCGGATCAAATTTGGCTTGATTTGGAGATAAAACGGAGGAGATCAAGCTGAATCAGTGTGGATCGTTGATGAAGATCCAATGAGATCCTACCCCTTCAGTCAGATCAAGTGATCCAGTCCTTCATCCTTATTTAAAGATATCTGGATCGTCTATAGAGATCATCCTCATCCAAGTCCAATTCATCTCCAATTTGGATTAAGAGAAAAGCCCAATTTAATCCAAAAGCCTACTCTTCAAACTCATTCTGCAAACCCAATCTTCAAGCTCAATCTAAAAGCCCAATCCATTAACCTAATTTCAAACCTTATTGATTAATGGATCCGGATCTCACTTAAATCACTCAAATCTTTCCTTACCAAACCCGAAACCCATGAACCCGTTAAGAAACCCTTCTCCTTGTTACCTTCTCGCGATGCACAGTAGCAAAAAATTAGGGGTGGCAATTTTTGACCCGACACGAAAACACGACCCGAACCGAACACGAAAAAATCAGGTTAGGGTTGGGTAGTTTCGGGTTCGGGTCGAAATCGGGTCGACCCATTTGACCCAATTAATAAACAGATCGGGTTCGGGTCAACCTGAAATGACCCGATTACAACCCGCGAACCCGTTTATAAATAATTATAAATTTAAACTAAAATTACAAATTTAAAAAAGTTAAAAACCCTAAACATAGAGATATGTTATGCTATTGATTGTAATGTTGCTATGACTTATCATTTATGATATGAATTTTCAATTTGTGTAGATAAATGTTATTTTTAATTTTTAATTAAATATACAAATTTTATTTAATGAATTCAGGTCATATTCGGGTCAAACGGGTCAAACGGGTCAAACGGGTCGAACGGGTCAAACGGGTTAAACGGGTCAAACAGGTTAAACGGGTCAAACGGGTCGGGTTCGGGTCGGGTTCGGGTCAAGTGCAAATAAACAGATCAGGTTCAGGTTGAATATTTTGACCCGAATTAATAATCAGGTCGGGTTCAGGTTGTCATTTGCCAACCCGCCAACCTGCCAACCCGAACTTGTCAACCCGAACCCGAACCGAATTGCCACCCCTACAAAAAATCCTCTTCTGCGCGTTTTTTTCCCCACGGGCTAAGGTTCGCGTCAACTCTTCTCCACAGCGCCCCTTTCCTTCCTTCTTCCTCACCTCCGGCCGGCGGCCTCTCTTCCTCTCTTCCCCGCCGCCGGCAGACCAACCACAACACACTTCTTCTTCTTGATTTCCAGCGGTGATGACAAAGAAGAACACTTCAGGTAGCAGCAAGCGACGGCGGCGATAAATCAAGTAGGTCTTTACGAGGATTTTTCCACCCATGAGTGTAGGCCCAGATCTCCCATTGATGAAGGCTATGATCCAGGTGGTGGCAGCGAGCTCCGACCCAATTCACCTCGCCGGAGGGGTTCTCCGGTGTGATCTCCACCGTCCAGCTTCTTCCTGGCAGCTCCACTGCTTGGGGTTCAGGCGGCAGAGCAAGGAGCAACAGGCGGCAGTTCGTTCCAGTTCACAGCAGTCCACATTCATTTCCAGCCATTTTCCAGCAGAGGGGTTCTCGCTGGAGGATTCGTTCATCATCCTCACTGTTGTTGAAGCTAGCAGCAACCAGCAGATTGTGCGCTGTCCACCGACTTTCGGGGTTCGGAGTCGGGTCCTCGTGTGACGACGAAGATAGTTGTCGGTAATCGGAAGTGGACGTGTGAATTGTGGTTGGATTAGCTTAGTTTATCTTATGTTTATTGTCAATTTGCTTGTGTTGATGCTTATTGTTGAATGCTTGTAGCTAATTTGATCTTTCATGTTTAAATTGCATTAATTTTGCTTAAATAGTTTCATGCATATAACGTGTTCGATGAAATGTTTCTTTAAGTCATTAGGTTTAATTTGATGCATTTTAAGTTGTTTAATTCTTGTTTTGTCTTGTTCTTTCAATTTCATTAGGTTCTAGTTTTGATTGGTTACAATTAGGATAGATTAGTTTAGGATTTGTTTCATGCTTAGGTTTTGTTAAATGCTTAGTTTCATTGATGCTTTACTTCATGTTATGTCCATTGATAGATAATCTTGTATCGTAGTGTGACAATGCGATGTAGGAAAATCTTCAATGGTTAGTTAGGGTAGACATAATTTTCTTTACTTGCATTGTCTTTCATTTGCTAGATTAGTTTTCATTTAATGCTTTGCTATTTCATTTCTTAGTTTAGTTGTGTTGATAGTTAATCCATAACGTAGAGTGACAATGCGTTGTGAATTAATTATTCGCACTTAGTTAGATTTCATTTCAGCACTAGATTAGTTTTCTATACTTGTTCTGCTTTTAATTTGTTAAATTTAGATTCAAAAACCCAAACCCCAATTCCATATTAAAAATCCCAAAAATAGAAATAACTTACGATCCTAAGTTTACCATCCTATCGTTGCTTTCGTTGGCGGATGACCCGAGTCATTCCTATGCTACATTAGTGTAGGAGGGATTTGATACTTCATTGTTTGATACCCAATTCACGACAAAATTGGGCCGTAAATAAAATTGGCGTCGTTGCCAAGGAGAAGTAGCGGTGTTTGGTAATCTTAGGATTGTTTCCTCTCTTTTCTTGTTTCTATTTTTTGTGGTCGCAAAAATTCAAAAACATTGTTAGGGTTTAATTATTTCATCTCTTGTATGCATGTGTGCTATCTTGTCTATTTCCTGTGTCTTTTGATAATATTTGTATGAGTGTTTTAGGTAAGACCAGGAAATCTCTTTTGTGTTATCAGTAGTTCCAAAATTTCAGTGTGATCAGAATCTCAGACTTGATGAGCTACATGGAGAACACTGAAAAGACTCTCAGAGAGCTTTGGGCACCAGATTTATTAGTTGATTCATTTTGCATCAGATATTCTGATTTGGAGGTAGACTTCGAGTTATGGAAAATTGTAAATCTATTACCGAAGTTTCATGGACTATCTGGTGAAGATCCCAACAGACATCTGCATGATTTGGAGATGATTTGTTCTTCATGAAGCCCACTTGGCATATCAGAAGAAAATGTTAGACTTAGAGCATTCTCATTTTCAGTAGCAGATTCAGCAAAAGATTGGTTGTATTGTCTCCCACCCAATTCAATTTCTAGTTGGACTGAGATGAAGAAATTATTTTTGGCGAGGTTCTTTCTTGTTTCTAGGATTGCAGCTATTCGGAGGAGTATTTGTAAAGTCCAGCAATTCACAGGAGGACTGTTTCAAGAATATTGGAAAAGGTTTAAAAGACTTGTTGCTAGTTGCCCTCAGCACCAGATAAGCGATCAACTTCTGATTATGTACTTCTCTGAGGGATTGTGTCCCATGGACAGAAGTATGGTTGATGCAGCTAGTGGAGGGGCTCTAGTTAACAAGACATCTACTCAGGCCAGAGAACTTATCGAGATTATGGCTGTAAATTATCAGCAGTATGAGACTAGACCGATGATTACCGAAGATGTTAATTCCTTTCCAGTGTATTCCCAACCAGAACTCAATACCGCCAACCTAATCCTCAATATTATCAGACTCATCAACAGAACAGGTATAATTTAATTGAAGGATTTAGGTATGGGAACACACAACAAGGGAATTCTGAGTGGTCCCAGCATTATCAGCCTTACTTTCAGCATCATCAGCCTGAGCAGGATTTTAGGGAGCAATCACAAAAATTATGTCAACATCAAGAAACACAATTCCAGCCAAGAATACATTCATCGACACAGTTATAGTTGCTATCAGATCAACCTACTGCATCAATTCCTGAGGAGATGGATTGTAGAGTTTGTGATTTGCCTAATCTTGATTCTGCGACTCTACATACTTCTTCTAGTATTTTGTATCGTGATGTTGTAGTTGATTCTGATTATGTTGTTGTAGATGATATTGTTGTTTTAGATGTTCTTGATGTTGCAGGTGATATTGATGATGACGGAAGTGTAGGGGAGACCCAAGAATCGCTTCCTTCGATTATTCTACCACCGGTTGAGCTTTTTATTATACCTAGTGACGATGGAAGTGTAGGGGAAACTCAAGAATCACTTCCATTGGGTGTACCTGATCTAGAGCCAGTTCTTTCACCTAACCAAGATGATGCCACATTCACTATACTAGAGCCTCCAGGTATCTTTCAGGATGATAAGGTTGATATTTCTTCTGAATCTTTAGGAAATTCTATGGAGGTAGTTCATTTTGATTGTAGTGAATGTGATACATCTAGTTATTCATGCTTTGTTGATTTTGTTAATATTTCTAGTACTTCTCACACAACATGCGTGCAGGGAATGCATCCTTTTCTTTTTAGTGTACAGGATTTCTACAGATATTTCATTGGCAGTCATTCACGCAAGGATGCATTTTATCATTTGAAGAAAGCCCTAACATTTTATGCAATAATGAAGCTTCTGGAGTGGACACTCCAATTGAACTGTCTTCGGCCACCGGAGAAAATTTTTAAGGAGGCGAAGGTGGAGGGAGCATTCTTCACTTCACCTGCATTCATCCCACTTCCAGAATGGCTTCTGGAACTGAATTGACTCCGACCGCCAAAATTTCAGGGGAGTCTGTTCCATCTATCTTTTTCTTTTCCTTTTTGCTAGTATATATTTGTTTGCTTGGTTTGCTTTTACTTGGTAGTTTATATTAAGTTTGTCTAGTCGAGTTTTCATAATAAATTTCCTATGCATTCTTTTTATCATCTTAGAAATTGTGAAAGCCAGTTAAATTTGATTGTTGAATTTGATGATTTATTGTCATGATTGGATTCTTGGATTGCATGTGATTATAACTTGATGATGGATTTCATATTGGTAGATTGAGATGATAATTTTTGATATACCTAGTGAGGATATTTTTTAGCCTATTATTCTTATTGATGTGTGATGCACTTGTGGTTAATGCTACTCTAGAACTTGCTTAATTCTTTCAAAACCACATTATCATAGATTTGCATGATTTTTATGAAGGCTATCCCACTTGTCTTTATTCATTCCTTTTGTTATCACATGTTTTTTTTTTTTGAATAAAATTCATATCATCCATCATATCATTTTTGTTTCTCTCTTCCATTTATTTCACTCTCTTACTCTCTTGGGATGTGGACATCTTGGATGTTACATGATGAGTGTTTTGCCCGAGACGGACAAAAATTTAAGTGTGGGGGAGAGAAATAGCTTAGTGGAATTTAGTGGAAGCATAGGTGAACCATGCTTGATCACCATAGGTAAACCATACTTTGTATCTTTTTATTTGAGCTATTGATGATGTTGTATAGTGATGCACAATATGTTGAAAGAAAAAAATGAAAAAAAAAATGAAAAAAAAACAAAAAAAAAATCAGAAAAAAAGCAAATAAAAAACAGAAAAAAAAGAAACAGAAAAAAAAAGAGAAAAATGCTTTTGATATGTTGTGCTATTTTATATTCATTTGTGGTAGAATTTTTGTGAGTGACAATTTTTACTTTAGCGATATTGAGATATTATTGTATATCATGTGTAGATTTTTAGTGTGAAATGCTAGAGTAGGAGTTGTTCTCATTTTTATTGTATTGTTGAAAGAGTGATAGAATTTTTTGTTAGTGATAATCTTTACTTTAGCAACATTTAGATTTTATTGTATATCATGAGTGGTATTTTTATTGAAATGCTAGAGTAGAGATTGTTCACAGTTTTATTGAGTTGTGGAAAGTTATTTTGGAAGTTTGGATGAGATATCTTTTTGGGCATTGTTTTCTTATACTCATCTATGTAACATTCCAATATATCTATGTCTTCCACCAATAACTTGCTTTATCTTCTTCATTTCTTCTCTTATTCTATCATTTGCTTTAAGTCATGTTTCCCTTATATTTCAAATAATGCCTTCATTATTTTATTGTGCACTCTTATATATATAGCGGTGGAGATTAGAAGCAAAGCAAGCATATGGTAGTGCATTTATCATGAGTAGCTTGAGTGAGCTCCATTATTACATGTATATGAGAGGAGAGCCACTATCTTTTACCTTGTGAGGTTTATTTTATTATCATTCTCAATATATTCATTGTGGATTGAAGTTATCATGTTTGTTAATTAGTGTATAAATTGAATTCATGATTGCTTTGGTCATTTGAATTGGATAATCCTAGATAATCTCTTTTCACTATTTTCTATGTATGATTAAGAATTGCTAGGGAATGCTTTCTTAGTTATTTTCTTGTTTTATTTACTTTCTCGAGACGAGCAAGAAAAAGTGACTGAGCAGCAACAGGTTATTGCTGTTGGTTGCTACTCGGAAAACCTAATGGTTCCACTGTACAAAAATTTTGTACAAAGGTCTGGACCTTTTCCTAGCTACAATGTATTCTTTTAAATTAAACTCGGATCGCCTGCGGAACTTAACACGTTTGATCCTAAGTTTAATTTATTTGTTCTTTTAGGTTTAAACTTGGATCTCCTGCGGAACTTAACACATTCAATCCAAATCACCTAGGTTATTAATTCTATTAAATATTAATTTCCAAAATTGGCTTCCAGGACTACATGGCGAGGCACATGGCCTTCTTGGATATGGGAACAACCACCACCACCTAGACAAAGCCTTTTAAGGAAAGCTAATATTTAATTTCCTTAAATAACTTTAGGTCAACCAAAAGGAACAATCAAATCACAAGGAAAGGAAAAATAAAAGAACACAACATCGAAAACTAATTCGAAATACTAGAATCGCATGTCTTTTGTATTTGGTATTTTTACAAAGAAATAAAACTAGTATGATGCGAAAATTAAATACTAGTATACCTTTTCTTTTGCAAGCAAAAACCTCTAGGTCTTCTACCGTATTCCTCTTCTAACCTCGGACGTTGTATGGGCAACGATCTTCCGAGATGAGAAACCACCAAAGCACCTTCTTCTCCTCCTTGCAAGGTTCGGCCACAACATGAGCACCTCCAAGGATGAAGAGATCCAACCACCACCAATGCTCCAAGGGATGCTAGAAAAGAGACTTCTTTTCTCTCCTTCTTCTCCTTCTTAGATCCGGCCACTAAAGCTATCTCCACCAAGAGAAGGTTTCGGCCACACAAAGGAGAGGAGAGGAAAAGGAGAGGCCGACCACACCCAAGGAGAAAAGAGAGGAAAAATAGAATAGAGTCGTTCACTCATGAAGGCACCTCTACCCCCTCTTTTATAATCCTTGGTCTTGGCAAATAAGGAAATTTTAATAAAAACTTCCTTAATTCTTTTGCCATGAAAAGGAAAATTTAATTAATTAAAAATCAATTTTCTTTTCTCAATTCATATGGCCGGCCACCACAAGCTATAAACAAGGAGAATTTTAATTAATTAAAACTTCCTAATTTGTCTCTAGAAATTTATAAAAATTTCTCCAATAATTTTAATCCCTTCATGGTTAGTAAAAAGGAAATTTTATAAATTAAAATCTTTCTTTTAAATATGTGGATAAAAAGAAAGTTATCTCTAAAAATTAAAATATCTTTTAATCTACAAATAAGGAAAGATATCAAATCTTTTCTTAATCTTTTGTAGAAACTTATAAAAGAGAATATTTAATTTTTAAACTCTCTTTTAAATCATGAAATTAAAAAGGAAAGTTTTCTTAAAATTTAAAATCCACCTTTTAATCAACAAATAAGGAAAGATTTCAAATTTTAAACTCTTTTAAACATGTAGATGATTTACAAATAAGGAAAGTTTTTACCAAAAATTAAAACCATCCTTTTAATCTACAAATAAGGAAAGAGATTAATCTCTTCTCTTAATCTTTTGTAGAAAGCTATAAAAGGAAATTTTTAATTTTTAAACTCTCTTTTAAAACATGATATCCACATAAGAAATAATTTTAATAAAAATCCTTTTTAATATTCTAGTGGTCGGCCACCTAAGTTTGGGACCCAAGCTTTGGCCGGCCACCAACTTGGCTCATCCACTTGGTCTTGGCCGGCCCTAGCTTGGGTTCCAAGCTAGCTTGGCCGACCCCATTGGATGGGTGAGAAGGTGGGTATGTGGTGGGGATAAATCTCTATATACAAGAGGTTACGATAGGGACCGAGAGGAGGAATTGGTTTTGGTCTCCCGATGAAATTAAGCATCCCGTGTTCGCCCCCAACACACAACTTAATTTCATCATTAATAATTTATTCCACTAAAGAACTATTATTGAACTACCGCACCAATCCCAAATTACATTTTGGGCTCCTTCTTATTATGAGTGTGCCAGTCTCCCTGTGTTTAAGATGTCGAATGTCCACTAATTAAATGAGTTACTGACAACTCACTTAATTAATATCTTAGTCCAAGAGTAGTACCACTCAACCTCATCGTCATATCGGACTAAGTCCACCTGCAGGGTTTAATATAACAATCCTTATGAGCTCCTCTTGGGGATATTCTCAACCTAGATTACTAGGACACAGTTTCCTTCTATAATCAACAACACACACTATAAGTGATATCATTTCCCAACTTATCGGGCTTATTGATTTATCGAACTAAATCTCACCCATTGATAAATTAAAGAAATAAATATCAAATATATGTGCTTGTTATTATATTAGGATTAAGAGCACACACTTCCATAATAACTGAGGTCTTTGTCCATTTATAAAGTCAGTATAAAAGAAATGATCTCTAATGGTCCTACTCAATACACTCTAAGTGTACTAGTGTAATTATATAGTTAAGATAAACTAATACCTAATTACACTACGACCTTCCAATGGTTTGTTCCTTTCCATCTTGGTCGTGAGCTACTGTTTATAATTTATAAGGTATTAATAACATGATCCTCTGTGTGTGACACCACACACCATGTTATCTACAATATAAAATAATTGAACAACTATATTTATTATAAATGTAGACATTTGACGAATGTGATTCTTATTTCTAGATAAATGTTTATACCAAAAGCTAGGCTTGTAGTATATATCCTAACAATTGCCGCCCTAACTGCTAACCAGCAAGCTTCCCCTGTGGTCCCACCGGAAGTCAATACGGTAACACCTACTATAGCTGAAGTATCATCTGTTACACCTGTAGCCCCAACAAAGGTGGTGAGGCAAGAAGCATACCTCATCCAGTGGCAGAAACTGAAACTAGAGAATTTCTCTGGTACCAATGAACCATGGGATGCTCAGGCATGGTTCACAACCCTAGAGAGTATAATGGAGCTACTGGACTGGTCGGAGGTAGAAAAGATTATGTGTGCCTCCTTCTGCTTCACTGGGGATGTAAGAATGTGGTGGGAACGGGTCAAGGCAAAATGAAAAGTAGATCAAATGACCTGGTTTGACTTCGAGACTGAGTTCTGCGAAGAGTTCTTCCATATGCGAGTCACGAACAAACATTATGATGAGTTCACGCAATTCCGACAAGGAAGTTTATCAGTAGATGAAGCCGTGAAGAAATTCAATAGGTTGGCTCGCCTATATCTCGAGCTGGTCAGCACAGAAAGAGAAAGGGTAAGACTAATGCTCAAGATGCTGAGGTCAGAGATAGCTCTGAATGTAGCTGGCGGAATTAATAAACCACAGACTGCAGAAGAGCAGATTTGTAGTGCCTTGATCACGGAGCATTATCTAAATAGTATCAAGCAGCAAAAGCCAGTACTGATGGAGAAAAAAGGTCAAGGGAGTTCTGGCACTCAGAAACCCCAAAGTCATGGGTCAACCTGAAAAGGAAGCTCCAAGAGGAAGCAGTGGAGTAACAAGAAGGGAGGATCCGTAAACAAGCAACCTAAGTATGCCACATGTTCCACCTGCGAAAAGATATATCCTGGAATCTGTCGCAAGGGTACGATTGGCTGTTATGCATGTGGTCAAGAGGGACATATGGCCAAGAATTGCCTGACCATGATCAACCTTCCTCCTGCACAACCTGTGCAATATGGAGGCAAGTAGGCACATCTACACCAGATGTAGGCTGCGTTGGAGGGTCCCCATATTAGTCAAGGCAGACTGGAAGCTCCACCAAGTTCTACAAATGCTTGAGTTTTCTCCCTTACAAGAGAGGAAGTAGCAAATGCCTCCACCGTTGTCATAGGTCAGATAAGCATTTTTAATCAATATGCAACTGTGCTATTTGATACTGGGGCAACCCATTCGTTTGTGTCCCTAGTATTTGCGGAAAGAATAGGTATACCCCCGGAGGTCCTAAGTGGACAATTCTTGATGACACTACCCTCGGAAGAGATAATGACATCTACGCACTGGCTGCGAGTTGTGTCAGTCAAAATTTCAGACAGAGAACTGCACAGCGATCTGATCTTGCTGAACATGTCTGATTATGATGTTATTTTTGGGATGGACTTCCTGAGCAAGTATGGTGCTTCCATCGAGTGTCGTAATCAAAGGGTTCTATTCCAACCTGAGGCAGAGTCTAAGTTTGAGTTCATCGGAGATTCAAAGAAGAGAACCCAGAAATTTTTATCAGCCCTGAAAGCTCAGAAGATGTTAGCCGATGGATGTGCTGGGTTTCTAGCTCATGTGGTTAACACCCAGCAAGAGAGAGCCCAAAAGTTAGAGGAAGTTAGAGTTATATGTGACTACCCGGAAGTATTTCCGGATGAATTTCCAGGCTTAGCTCCAGATAAGGAAATTGAATTTGAGATTGAACTCATCCCTGGTACCCATCCAATCTCAAAAGCACCCTACCGCATGGCTCCAGCAGAATTGAAAGAACTTCAGGGACAGTTATAGGAGATACTTGACAAGGGTTTCATTCAAACTAGTCACTCACCATGGGGAGCTCCGGTGTTGTTCGTAAAGAAAAAAGGGCGGGTCCATGCGAATGTGTGTGGACTATCGAGCGCTGAACAAAGTAACAATCAAGAACAGGTATCCCTTGCCGAGGATTGATGATCTATTTGATTAGTTAAAGGGAGCCACAGTCTTTTCCAAGATAGACTTGCGGTCCAGATATCATCAAGTGAAAGTGAGGGTAGATGATGTACCGAAGATGACATTCTGAACGAGGTATGGACACTACGAGTTTGTAGTCATGCCTTTTGGAGTGACAAACGCTCCGGCTATGTTTATGGATCTGATAAACAGAGTGTTCAAAGCGTATTTGGATAAGTTTGTAATCGTCTTTATAGACGATATTCTTATATACTCCAAAAGTCATAAAGAACATGCTGAACATCTGAAGATAGTATTACAGATTCTTCAGCAGAGATAGTTGTACGCGAAGTTCTCCAAGTGCGAGTTTTGGCTCGATCAAGTGTCCTTCCTAGGTCACATTATTTCCAAGAATGGGGTCATGGTAGACCTGACAAAAATAAAAGCTGTGAGTAACTGGAATAGACTCAGGAGTGTCAGTGAAATCAGAAG
This sequence comes from Zingiber officinale, assembly GCF_018446385.1. Classification (NCBI taxonomy): domain Eukaryota; kingdom Viridiplantae; phylum Streptophyta; class Magnoliopsida; order Zingiberales; family Zingiberaceae; genus Zingiber; species Zingiber officinale. The sequence continues at coordinate 38,120,155 of NC_055994.1, forward strand.
TTTCCTTGGATTAGCAGGCTATTACAGGAAATTTATTGAGAACTTCTCAAGGATTACCTCTCCATTGACAGTACTTACCATAAAGAATAGAAAATTTGAGTGGACAGAGGATTGTGAGAAGAGTTTCATTGAACTAAAAAGGAGACTGACCAGTACTCCAATCCTGACTCTTCCATAAAAAGGCGAGAGCTTCAATATGTATAGCGATGCTTCTAAATTGGGACTCAAAGCTATACTGATGCAGAATGGTAGAGTCATTGCCTACGTCGCAAGACAACTCAAAGATTATGAGAAGAACTATCCCACTCATGAACTCGAGTTAGCAGCAGTAGTCTTCGCTCTCAAAGTCTGGAGGCACTACTTATATGGAACTCTGTGCAAGATTTACACAGATCACCAGAGTCTGAAGTATTTCTTCACTCAGAAAGACCTAAACATGAGACAATGAAGATGACTTGAGTTAGCCAAAGACTATGATTGTGAAATCCTCTACCATCCAGGGAAGGCGAACAAGGTGGCAGATGCGCTAAGTAGAAAATCTTGCGCAACTTTATTGTCCTTATATGCCATGTCCCAACCCCTACGGAAGGAAATAGTAAATTTTGGGCTAGAAATTATTACTGGGCAGCTCTCCACTTTGACACTAGTGTCAACCTTGCTTGACGATATACAGAAAGGGCAGGATGAAGATCCTAATATTCATAAGATCAAGCAGGGAATATAAGAAGGAGAAAATGGGGAGTTTCGAATATCAAACCATGGGATGCTATATTATGGAAATCATCTTTGTGACCCTAATTAAGAAGAACTGCTAATGAAAATTCTAGATGAAGCCCATAGAACATCCTATGAAATGCATCCTGGTTCCACCAAGATATACCAAGATTTAAAGGAATGCTTCTGGTGGTCTGGAATGAAGAGAGATGTTGCTAGATACATCAGTACCTGTCTGACGTGTCAACGAGTTAAAACAGAATATCATAGACCAGGCGGAGTTCTGCAGCCTATCCAGATCCCAGAGTGGAAGTGGGAGCATATATCTATGGATTTTATAGTAAGATTACCTAGAACTACGAATGATTATGATGCTATCTGGGTAATAGTAGACAGATTGACCAAGTCTGCTCATTTCCTAGCAATCAGAACATCCTACTCTATTGAGCAGTTAGCACAATTGTATGTGAAAGAGGTCATCAGATTGCATGGAGTTCCCAAAACCATAATTTCTGATAGAGATGGTGTTTTACTTCACACTTCTGGGAGTGTGTTCAGAGAGCTCTTGGCATTAAGTTACGATTCAGCACTGCATTTCATCCTTAAACTGGCAGGCAAACAGAACGAGTGAACCAAATTTTGGAGGATATGCTACGGGCTTGTGCCTTAGATTTCAAGGGGAGCTAGTGTCGATACCTATGCTTAGCAGAATTTGTATACAATAATAGCTATCAAGCTACTATCGGAATGGCACCCTATGATGCCCTATATGGGAGGAGCTGTAGATCTCCTATTTGTTGGTATGAAGGTGGTGAAAAGAAAGAAATGGGACTCCAGACAGACCTCATCGAAGACACCACCAAAGATATTCAGAACATTCGCCAGAGAATAGAAACTGCTCAGAGCCGGCAGAAAAGCTATGTGAATGTGCGCCGTAGACCGCTGGAATTTGAGATTGGGGACTCAGTGTTCCTCAAAGTAGCTCCTATGAAAGGAGTGATGCGGTTTGGGAAGAAAGGAAAGTTGAGTCCACGATATGTGGGGCCATACTTGATCACCAAAAGAGTTGGTAAGGTAGCTTATGAGTTGGAACTATCTCAGGAAATGTCAGTTGTTCATAATATATTTCATGTCTCCATGCTGAAGAAGCATGTTCCCGATGTAAACCAATTGATTGAACCACAGACGGTACAAGTTCAAGAGGATCTCAGTTATGAAAGTCGACCTATTCAGATAATAGAGCGAGAAGTTAACAAACTGAGAAATAAAGAGATACCGTTAGTAAAAGAGTTGTCGTAAAGTCAACAGTATGAAGAAGCAACATGGGAACGCGAGGATGATATGAGACAGAAGTATCCACAATTATTCTAAGTTCGAGGACGAACTTTTTATAAGATATGGGGAATTATAATGCCATAAATTTCCTCTATGTCAAAAGAGCAAAAAAAATAGGAGACAATAAAAGAAATAAAAATAGATTTATAAATAGCCTTGGGCTAGAATTAAACCCAAGACCTTTTATTTAAGATTAGTTGAAGTTGTCATTAGGGTGGTGGTAAAGCATTACATTGGGAATAGGAAACAATTGATTATAAGTAGATTTTGTGTGAAATGATGCTTCAACTTCCACCTAGTATAAAAATGAAAAGAAGAGATGAAAACCTAGCTTTTCATCTTCCTCTTCTCCTCTCTAGTCGAAATCTCTCCTTCCTCCTTTCAAGTTTCGGCCAAGAAACCTAGGGCTTCAAGTCTTTAAGTTTTTCAAGGGAAGAATCTAAGGGGAGGGTCTCTCTCAAGGAAGTAGAACGTGCAGGAAGGTGTCTTGAAAATTAAGGAGGGCAAGAGAAGATAGTCTTCCCTACATCTTATACTAGTAAGATTTAGCGAAAGGATGTAAGTACTTCTCACCTGCGATATAAGTTGCTTTGTCGATACATGTTGTAGTATCTTTCTATATAAGTTAAAAGAAGATTCATGCCATGATATGTTTTATGTATGTTAAAGGTGATAGATGTTATGATTGTAAGATTCCCTCTAAAGGTTGGGATTAAGAGCATGTTTAGAGTATTTGATTTGCTTCCCATTAAATTTTGGGACTAAGAAGCATAATCAAGTGCTCCAAGGTACTTCCCTATAAGTGTGAGGGATTAAGTACACACAAGGTGTTTTTTGAAATGACAAGTTAATGCAAGTATAAGAAAGAAGTATTAAAAGAAAGTATTTTACTTTAAGATGACATGTACTGGACACAAGGTCCATGGGTGGGCTCCTAGATCGCCCCTAGGCCCCTAGATCGCCTAGTAGTACCTTAATAAGTTTGGGATTAGCTACCTCGAACTTTATTAAGGATGCTCACAAAGTGGTACAATGTCGGGCCCAAAGCAAATGATTATTATTTTCACTAGTATGTAAGATAAAGTTTTCAAAGCTCATTGATTTGTTAAAGTGAAACATTATTAAGTTGAGAACTAGAGTTAGAGAGTGCAGGGTTTGATCTCTATAGCATAGCAAATTTTGTGTTTTTCATTGCATGGTTTTAAGTGAATATTTTGCCTGATAGACTAATTTTAAAATGCATGTCATATACATATTTCCGAGTTATGTATTTTATCATAAATGATTGTTAAGTGCATGTTTTGGTTTCCGCAAGCAGTTTGAAAAACATGTACTTTTTGAATGCATTATTTTGTGAGTAGATGGTACTTACTAAGCATTTGCTTATAGATTACTTTTCCTTATACTACAGATAAAGGTAAAGGAAAGCTCGAGTAAGGAGGGGCAGCAGGAGCAATGTTTGCTGGTGTGTGTGACGGAACAGTGGGAAGTGATCTTGGAACTTGCTAGTGCATGGAATATGTTAGATTTTGGTACTGATGGATCTATTGTCTTATCCCTCTTAGTATAAAAATGTTATTAAGAGTTGTGTATGATGAAATTGACAGTTTGTTAGTAATTAGTATGTCAAAGACACTTCCTAAAGAAATGGGAGAGAACGGTAAGCCAAGAGGGAGTACAAAGGGGAGAACCAACCTCCTTTGTAGTGTTGTGTGTGACCCCTGCACGGCCCATGACACGATCATGTGGATTCACACGGCCATCACCTACCCCCCTCTCGGTCAGGGTGATATGGTCGTGTGGATTCACACGGCCATCACCTGCTCCCTCTCGGCCAGGGTGCTACGGCCGTGTGGTTTCACACGGTTGTGCACCTCTTCCTATCGGCCGTAGTGACACGGTCATGTGGCTTCACACGGTCGTGCATATCTTTTGGTCTCAGTCAAGGTGACACGGCCGTATAAAGCACATGACCGTGCACCTCTTCTTCTCGAGTAAGATGACTCGGCCGTGTGGTTTCACATGGCCGTGCACCCCTTTGTCACAGCCGAGGTGACACAGTCGTGTGAGACACACGGTCGTGCCCCTCTTCCTCACTTCCAGGTGACACGGCCGTGTGGAAGCCACACGATCGTGCCCTGCTCTAGCAGGGAACGCCTTACATGGCCGTGTGGTGCACACGGTTGTGCCAAAACTTGGGTCTGGTAAGGCCACACGGTCGGTCATCACCACACGACCATAGCATGCCCCTTCACGAGTAGGGCCACAGGGCTGGTTAGGGTCACACGATCTAGACCCCTCCGCAACTATAGAGTACCTCACAGCCCTGCTTCGCTCCAAACCATGGTTTAACAGTCGAAACAAGTTCATACTAGATTTCTGAATCGAGCGAAGTGCAAATAACAATGTCCTTAGAAGGTATGAAATGAGTAACGTTCGTGCCCTAAGTTAGGGTTTCAGAATGCCGGTTGTTACAGACTTTGGTATCCAATAGAAGTGCTTCCTAATTAGGTTAACCAAGTATTCCTTAGGGATCCATTTCCTATCTATAATCTTTGTCTTTGATTGCCCCTAGCAATTAGACAATGATAGGACTTGTTATTATTGGATTCTTTATACCCTGAGCTCTTTTTGTTGAAACTTGCCCTTTGGCTCCCAATGATCATGTTTAGGGTTTTGGAGCCAACTTCAAATTTTTTAAGGGCTTTGGTAAAGTATTCTACCTTGTCCCTTAAATTCTTATTTTTTTTTTCTTCTAAACATGATACATTTAAACTAGAAGCATACATACTAGAGTTATCAACCTTAGAAGACATGGATTCTAATTTTTCTTCAAGAATACAAATATGATGTTTTAAAACTTTATTTTTATTTTTAGTCTTTAATAAATCTTCATTTATACTTGAAATAATCTTAACTAAGGTATGAGTAGGTAGATTGTAGACATCACTTACCGAGAAGTCCGAATATGAAAATTATCCTCCCCCTTCATTTGAGCTCCCTTCTTTTTCTTCACTTGAGCTCTTCCCTTCTTCATTTTCGGATGAAGTGGAGGCTATGTCATCAATTCCCATTAAGGAAAAATGGGAGACATGGTGTTCTTCTTCTTCTTTCGATGATGATGGATCATCCCATGTTGCCTTAAGATTTTTTACCTTCTTCCCCTTTTCTTTTATCCTTTTCTTCTCTTCCTTCTTCTTTTCTTCTTTCCTCTTTAGGAGAGGACATGTATCCCTCATATGTCCTTCTTCTTGGCAATTATAGCAAATGGCCCTTCTTCTCCTACTCTTGCCTCTTGAACTTCTCCTAGCATAAGATTTATTAGTGGAAAAATTCTTAAATGCTCTTCTCATTTTTCTTACCATATACGCCTCTTGATCGTTATCCATTGAGACACTTGATTCTTCAGAGTCGAATGATGGTGGGGATGAAGACTTCTTCTTCTTACCCTTTCCCTTGTTTGCCACAAGGGCTACTCCTCTTTATCTATGTGCTTCTCCATCCAACCCTTCAACTTGAGTTTCATGAAGCTCCATGGTTGAGAAGAATTTATCTAGAGAAGATTTCTCTAGATTCCTTGAGAAGTAGAATGAATCTACAATGGGCATCCATGTTATGGTTCTTGGAAAAGCATTAATGACTTTCATTATGACATCTTGGTTGGAAAGTTTCTCACCTACACTTGTTAGTCCATTTAAACTTTCTTTAATTCTAGCATAAATTATAAATACCTTTTCTCATTTTTTTAGTTTGATATTGTTGAGTTATGTTCAAAGGAGATATCTTCTTGCTAATTTTGCTTCTGTTGCCCCTTCATGATGCTCAATTAACTTTTCCCATAAGTCCTTGGCACTTGTGTAATTTCCAATCCTAGTCACTCTTGTTGGGGAAGCACATTTAGTAGGTGACGCATTGCCTTTGAGTTTGCTAAATGCTCTTCCCTTTGCTTCTTGGTCCATCTTGTTATGTCGATTGTCTCATTGTGTTCATCCTTAGGCGTTTCAAAACTGCTTCTCATGATTAGCATAATATCAAAGTCGGAATCAAAGAATACCTCCATCCTCCTTTTTGACCAAGAGAAGTCTCCTTCAAATTTGGGTGGATGAATGCTTGAGCCGGTCATTTTTGATGACGAAGCTCTTCTTGGCGATTAGTCCGTAGTGTTGGTTAGTCCTAGGAAAACGTACTAGTTCCACTGTACAAAATTTTTTGTATAAGTATCGAACCTTTCCTTAAATAACCTATTGTGTTCTTTAGAAGTTAAATTAGGAATCGCAGACGGAACTTAACATCATTGATTTCAAATTTAACTTATCTGTTCTTAATGGTTTAGATTTGAATCGCAAGTAGAACTTAACACTATTGATTCAAATCCACCTATGTTATTAATTTCATTAAATATTAATTTTAAAAATTGGCTTCCAGGACTGCATGGCGAGACACATGACCTTCTTGGATATGGGAGCAACCACCACCGCCTAGTCAAAGCCTTTTAAGGAAAGCTAATATTTAATTTCCTTAAATAACTCTAGGTTAACCAAAAAGAACAATCAAATCACAAATTCGAAAAAGAAGAAAACACAAACTTGAAAAATAAATTCGATAAACTAGATCTAATTACCTCTTGTATTTAGAATTCTTACAAAGAAAATAACTAGTATGATGTGGAAGAAAACTACTAGTTATACCTTCTCTTTGTAAGCTAATGACCTCAAGATCTTCTGTCGTATTCCTCACCTTGCCTTGGACGTCATGTGGGCGACGATCCTCCAAGATGAACACCACCCAAAAGCTTCCTTCCTCTTCCTCTAAAATCCGGTCACCACCACCACCAAGGAGAAGAGAGCAAAGGGAAAGGGAGAAGGGAGAGGGCCGGCCACCAAGAGATCTCCAAGCAAGAGAATAAGAGTTGTTGTCTCATGAAGCCCCCTCACCCCTTCTTTTATATTACTTGCCCAAGGAAAATAAGGAAAAACTTTTTACAAAAAATAAAATCATCCAAGAGTTTTTCCTTTTCCCTTTTAATTTTTCCTTTTCTTTCCTCTTGATTGAATCAATCACCAAATTTGATTTTGTGATGATTTTAATTTATTTTATTATGGTCGGCCCCTTGCTTGGGCACCAAGTAAGGTGGTCGGCCACCTCATCAAGGGAATAAAGGAAATATAATTTTTAAAAATTTTACAAGAAGAAATCCTCTTATAAAATTTACAAGCTCTCTTTCCTAAAGTAGGAGTTAAAAAAAAGAAAAGTTCTAAAAATTAAAACCATGTTTTAAAATTTAAAACTTCTTTAACAAAATTTCCTTTTTTTAACATGATGATAGAAAATTTTAATTTTAAAACTTATCTCCCTTTTTTTCTTAAACCATGCGGATGGTTAAAAAAGGAAAATTTTAAAACTTTTAAAACTCTCTATTAAAACATGTGGCCTAATTCAAATAAGGAAAGTTTTAAAAATTAAAATCTCTCTTTTAAAACTTATAGTTTTCTACAAAGAGAAGATTTTAAAAATTCAAAACACCCCTCCTATTTGAAATAATTGTGGTCGGCCCCTATATGCTTGGTCACCAAGCAATAGGGTCGGCCCTATTAAGAGGAGATGTGGCCAGCCATTGCTTGGTCACCAAGCAATGGGTCGGCCCCCTTCTTGGACACCAAGACGGGCCTTTCTTTGGATGGACTTGAGGCTTTAATGAGGCTACGACAGGGACCTAGAGGAGAAATTGGTTTTGGCCTTCTGATGAGCTTGAGTATCCCATGTTCGCCCCAAACACACAACTCAAGTTCATCGATAATAACTCATTCCACTAGAGAGTTATTACCGCACTACCGCACCAATCCCAAATTACATTATAGACTCCTTCTTATCATGAGTGTGTTAATCTCCCTGTGTTTAAGATTACGAATGTCCACTAATTAAGTTACTGACAACTCACTTAATTAATATCTAGCTCCAAGAGTAGTACCACTCAACTTCATTGTCATGTCGGACTAGGTCCACCTGCAGGGTTTAACATGGCAATCCTTATGAGATCCTCTTGGGGACATTCTCAACCTAGATAACTAGGATACAGATTCCTTCTATAATCAACAACACACACTATAAGTAATATCATTTCCCAACTTATCGGACATATTGATTTATCGAACTAAACCTCACCCTTTGATAAGTCAAAGAAATAAATATTAAATATATGTGCTTGTTATTATATTAGGATTAAGAGCACACACTTCCATAATAACTAAGGTCTAGTTCTTTTACTAAATCAGTACAAAAAAAACTTACCTAAATGGTCCTACTCAATACACTTAAAGTGTATCAGTGTAATTTATTAGTCAAGATAAACTAATACTTAATTACACTACGACTATTCTGATGGTTTGTTCCTTTCCATTTTAGTCGTGAGCAACTTATTTATAATTTATAGAGAACCTACAATATGATCTTCTGAGTGTGACACCATACTCCATGTTGTATACTATATAAATTAATTGAACAATTACATTTAACAAATAAATGCAGATATTGACCAATGTGATTCTTTTATTTAAATAAATGTTTACAAAAGCTAGGCTTTTAGTATACACTCTAACACGTAGAAGGGTAACCTGGCTCTAATACTACTTCTTGTTAATCGGTGGCTGGTTAGAAGGTGGTTAAATAGCTAGGTCACCTCTAAATTTAAATTTTCTTTCTATAAGATGGTTAGTGCGTAGTGAAAATATAAATACAAATACAATGAAAGAAATAAGAATACAAACGCTAACACGATTCCTTTTACATGGTTCGGAGATTGCTTGCTTCTACTCCATGACTTGTCCTTAAGATGGATGAACATTCAATCCTTCGGTGGATTAGTCCTCGACAATCTTTGGCTAGATAAGCTCCTTCTCGATGGAGAAAAACCTCTCACAAGATACTCTTCTTCTTTACAAGATTGAGAATAAGCTTTGGAAGAAGAGTATAGGCTTTTGGGAGCTTTGGACAAGAACTTAGGAGTTATTCAATGAGCATCAGTAACCTCCTTCATGTCCTAAAGCTCCCCTTAAATAAGAGGAAAGAGTCGATTACAAAGTCAACTCATCTCAGCACCAATCGACTGGTCCATATATACATCAGTCGACTGGTGTAACCATTGGACATAGCCAACGACACTCTGCAGAATCCGAGATTTTGCTAACATCTTTCTACCAGTTGACTGGTGTCATCACCACTTCGCAACTGCCAAATATAGAATCATTCTGTGCTCTCATGAATTTGGACCAGTCGACTGATACCTTACATTCACTCACACTCATCCTTTCCGAAGTCACCCTTGAAGCTCTCTTCCTTGGCCTTCGTCCCTCAAATGCACTCGAGCCAATGGCTCCTCTTTGTGCCATCCTTCATATTACCTTGAAGTCCACTTTCCTCGGCACCACTTCATTTCTCCTCATCTGGCAGTCCCTCAGATGCACCATCCTTCACAGTCTCAAGGACCCGACCCTTAGGATGAGCTTTTCTCATAACTTGGTCGCACCAAGTTCCTTATGTGTTTCACCAAGTCTTGCATGACTTAAACACATATGAAACCCTAACTTAAACTCTTTGACACACATATCAAAACCATGATCATACCCGATCAATCTACGTCGATTATACCAACACTTAGTTGGATAACCTAGAAGGTACATTCAGATATATGCCCCTATTGATATGGAATAGTGTAGAACTAGCTTCTTAACACTTACGAGGTACAACAGTTACTTGGATGTATAATTTGGAGAGTATATTCAGATATATGACTTGTAGTAGTGAGAAAAAGATGAAGTTAGCTTCTTATCCTTTACGTGACCTGGTACCACACGAAGGAAAATGTAGAAGCCGACTTTTGAGAGCAAAGAATCTCTTATTGATGATTTAAGATTCTCTAGAGAGATAGTATTTCTCTACCTCTTTCTATATAGCTCATCAAGAGTTATTGAATCTAAAAAGGAGGAACCAAGGCATAATAGTTAACAAGGCGATGGTTAGTTGACTCGCTTAACATTGTTTCATGGGAGATTCTAACTCATGGACCGATTAGATATGGTTGAATATCCTCGATAGTACATGGAGTTATATGATTCGTAATGATGCCGAGAAGGTGGTGTTAGTTGAATAACACCTATGAAATCCAACTATTATTGAGTGAAAATTTCAGATAATGAACTTCGAGGGGCAGAGCATCAATTCATAGTTATTTCAATTAGCTATTTAGTGATAGTGCCCCTATATCATTGTGTGCAGGGATCATTGCTAAAGGTTTTCCAACCTTTAGTAGAGCAGGCATAGTGTGATGTGTTACAAGACAATGATTAGTTGACTCAACTAGCATTGTCTCTATTAAGTAGCTCAAGACCTTGATCACGTGATCATTTATCCAAAGTCTTGAATTCTATATTTTTTATTAGAGTGTTCAACCTTTTTTGATAATTATTAAAGGATATTTATGAGAATGATTATGACAGTAGTGGAGATAGCATCTTAATGGGTAGACTCTCAATCAAGAGGTTAAGTGACCCTTTAGACTTTGGATTGTCATTCCTTTATTGTAAATATTTGAGCACATGGAAGGATGAGATTTAACCTACTTCTTGATATGTGTTAGTTGGTCATTTATTGTGATATAATCAATGGTTGAGTAAGAGTAGTAACCATGCAACCCTTGGACCAACTAACTTTGGAATTCATCGAGATTAATGACGAAAGAATATTCTATTTCAGCAATATAAGCCAAGCAGTTACTATCTCATGATGTCATAGATTGATAAGATTTAACAAGGATAGTACATTACTTTGCTCGGATATCTGCATAATTTGAGACTACCTAGATATGTTTTTAGATGAACTCCTTATCTTTCCACCTAAAAGTCAAGAGGATTTTATGATTGAGTTATTTTCAGGTATAGCTCTGATACTCTTTGTCAAAAATAAGGATGGATGATTTCCTTTAATTCTATTATTGCTCATGAAGATATCAAGGATGATTGATGTTGAGGATGACTTGGAATTGGTGGATATGATGAAATTAGATTTTGTGATATGTACAATCTGATGATTTAGTAGTGGATATTTGACTTGATAGTCTATTGTTAAGTAATTGTCATTGATAGTGATATGAGGAGTAGCACATGTGTGATATTTATAGATTTAATGAGTTGCAGTTGGTGATCTGATTATAAATCCATTGTTAGTGATTTTACGGTTGAGTGTGTCATTGTACAGACATTATGAATTCTTAGTAATGTCATTTAGGCTTACCCATGCTCTATCTGTTTCCTTGCACTCGATGAACTGGGTATTCCTAGAGTATTTAGCTCAGTTGTTATTGTCTTCATTGACAATATCTTGATATATTCCTAATCCAAGGTAGATCACAAACTACATCTTCATATAGTTCTAGAGATGATTCGACGAGAACATTTCTATGCAAAGTCCAGTAAATGCGCATGTTGACTACCTTCTATGGGATTTTGGGGATACATTGTCTTCAATAGAGGTATATCAGTTGACTCATAGAAGATAAAGGTTATTACTAGTGGGGAGCAGCCAAACAAAGTGTGGGAAGTTTGTAGCTTCCTTGGATTAGCTGATTACTACTAGAGACATGTTGAAGATTTTTCCAACATTGCTATGTCGTTGATTTGATTGACCAAGAAGGGTATGGAATTTACCTGGATAGAGACTTGCGAGACTAGTTTTAGGAGCTGAAATAAAAAACTAATAACTGCACCTGTCTTAGTTTTACCTTCTAGTGTGGACATATTTGTACTCTCACGGATGTATCGTACCAAGGGTTAGGTGCAGTTCTGAAGTAACACGGTCAGGTAGTTCCATATGCTTCTCATCAGCTAAAATATCATGAGAAGAATTATTCGATTCATGATTTGGAGTTAGCAGTTATGATTTTCACGCTAAAAATGTGGAGACATCATTTATACTGGAATAAGAATGAGAGCATGTTACGATGAAATTTTTTGTGAAATTACCTAGGATACGGAGAGGACATGATACGATTTGGATAATCATTGACTAGTTAATCTGCTCACTTGCTACCAAATCATAAGAAGGATTCTTTGGATCGATTGGTATAGTTGTACTACAGAGAGATCACCAAACTTTATTATGTAATGTTGAGTATCAATTAGATAGAAATCTGTGATTCACATTATGGTTTTGATAGAGTTTACAAAAGATCATGGGTATGGAGCTTTACTTTTTAGTATAACTTCCCACTCTCGGAGTGATGGATAGTCGGAGTGCACAATATAGACATTAGAGGATCTATTGAGATCGTGTGTCATGCATTTTGAAGGTTGTTAGGAAGATCATTTGCTCCTTATAGAATTTGCTTACTACAACAGATAGAAATGTCAGAGTAGTGGAACTTGATTGAGCTCATAACTTATAGGATCATCACTATCTACTTGGAAGTAGATCATCTTGTAGTTTTATAAGTGAACCCTTAATCCTCATGGTTTGAGATTTATTCATGATACTTGGATGAACTAGTTTGTGGGTATATTGTTTAGTTGTTAACCTTAGATGAGGATAGAGAGTAAGTCAAGTTAAGGGAATGGTGAATTTGCTCCAATTACTAACAAGAAGACTAGGAGTCCACTACAATAATGATCTATTACATTTAAGTAAAAGTAATTCATTTAATTTCAAATTGTTTAAAGACTAGATTTTTTATAATTCCTGTACTACTGAGGATGGTTGTTCTCAAATTTTATATTTGAAAGCAATGTCGATATCAGTCACTGGTCACCAGGGCATGAGATGGTATGATAGGAATGGATGGATTCATTAGAGATTATGATGTATTATTCATGCACATAGGTCTAAATTATAGGTTTTCCTTGAAGATAAGTAAAAGTTAAAATCTGGGGATATTGATGTGTATTTCTTATATGATTTTTAATATTATTTTCATACATTAAATGTCATTTCATGATTATATTTTGCATACTTATATATCTTTTGCATAATTTTCATTATTCTTGTTCGGAGAACTGCTCATTACATGTTTTTATTAATAGGGTGCAATTGCAAAGATAAAATAGAGCCAAGAAGTCTTAAAACTTATATTTCCAACATTGTACATGGTCGTAAATCATATAGGAAGAAAAAGGCGACTAAAATCTATCAAAACTAAAGTTTTAATTAAGGAACACACTCTAATCATGTCTCATAACACGAGCATGTTCCTCCTAGCAAAATTAGATGCGAAATGAAGCAAAAAAAAAAATGGAGTGTACAATCTCCGACACAGCCTGACCATGTCCCCTAGCACGATTGTGTCTGACAATCCTAATTCTAACAAGGCTAGGTTGTGCCCATAGGCGCGACCATGCCATTCTATCCCAGGGTGACTCAAACAGTAGACCAAACTTTAAATAGGCATAACTTTTAGCTAGGATTGAGTCATAGGGCCCACAATCTATCAAAATGAAGATAATTCAAAGATTTACATGTTTTCTTCAAGATGGAACCCACAAAAACCTAGTCTAATGGCCCAAAACATTATTTTGGAGATGCCCCAACATATTTATAAGGATTAGGAGACTATAAAAGAACCCATGGAATATTGTTTAGAGTATCTGGGATGTAACGACCCAAATTTCCTCCTTTTGAGCTCCAAAAATAATTCAAAAATATTTAAAAATACTATAGAAAAATTCTAGAGATTTTTAGGAATTTTTAGAGTATTTTTACGTAATTTTTGGAGTTCGTTTGGTATTTTTACCAAGAGGAAGAAGTTTAAAAAAAAAAGAAGAAGAAAGAAAAATGTTGAAGCTGCTGGGTTTTGAACCCAAGACCTCGGACTTGAACCAGATCTTAACTGAACGTAGCCAACCAACTCTGCCAGCTGTCATTGTTAATTAAATATGGAAATAAATTGGTATTAAGCAGTATTTAGGAACAGAAATAAAATGAGATTAAAGGTTGCAGAAAAAGGGCCAAGCCGAGGTTTGAACCCACGAGCTGCGTGTTAAGCAGACCATGGCCAACCAACTGAGCCGCAAGTATTTCATGGAAAGGATAGGTGCGAAATAAATATAAGCAATGGTTGATAACAGAAATAACCCTAGGTTATAAAAAAGGGATAAGTTAAGAGAGAAATTAATTTTCTCCCGAAACCCTTTCTCTTCTCTCACGCGGTGTCGGCGTTTCCTGCTCTCGGGTGAAAACGCAGCCGAGGCTAGGGCTTCGTCTCCGGCGCCGGCTAAGGGGTGTTTTCGCGAGATCCTCACACGTTCCTGGCCATCTCGTCGAGGGGAGCACGCGGACGTGAGGAAACGCCGGATTTGGAGCTCACCCGAATCCCTAGAACCTCTCTTTATCGGTTGTAAGTCCTAGAAAATGAAGGTGAGTTGCTACTCACCTGCAGTAGGATAGCTCCAAGGTTTATTTCTTGTTATTTTCTTTGTTTCCGAAGTTTTGCCTCCTGTTGAAGTTGCTGCCGGGAATCTCAAAGAAAGGAGATAGATTTGTTGCTTAGCATGTGGTTTGGTTTCTTCAGGCTTTGTAGATGGAATTCGGATTTGTTCCTATGTAGATTGTTCTGTTGAATTTTTATGAGCACGATCAGTCAATTATGGAATTTTACAGGTTCTGGATTAGTACGTCTTTATTGGTTCTACTTTTGTTTTTGGGATCCTTGTATAGAGTTAAATTAAATAGATACTTGCAACTTGTCAGTCTCCTGTTAGATTCCTGCCAAGATTGGTTAGGTATTGAAGAATTAGATTGTGGTTAGAAGATTTGAGTATGGGTTAGTTGAATTTGATTCTTGTTGTATGACGAACAGATTATGCTATTTCTGGACAGAATTGGAGTGTTTTAAAAATGTTTTCCATTGTGTTTCGCTACTGGTGTTGGCTGGGAAATGCTGGGCAGATTTGAAGGGATAGGTTTCAGTGTGGTTAAGTGGATGTGTTTACAACATTCTCCTATGAAACTTGGATTGTACATGTACTACTTGAAGTTTTGAGTTGAGTCCTATAAGAATGACAGTAGAGGGGCGATGCATGGTTATCGGTATTACATGATATGAATCAAGTATAGAGAACTAAATTGATATGAAACACGAAAAGAAGATAGAAAGATGCAGGAAATATGTTTAGTGGAAAATGTAAGTCACAAAGAAAAGATATATATGAAATGAGGCCTTAAGAAACTAGTTAAGAGTGATAGAATACAGTCTACAGCTTTTTGTTTACTGTTATTTGTGAGCATGTGTAGTTTTAGTTTTTAGGTTGCTTGTGACCTTAACTAGCTTTTGTTTTTGTGTTGAATTACTAAGTGAGAACAGTCCTTTGGAGCATAGAACAACCCTTCTCCTTGTGAAATTCTGCAGACATGAACAGCTCCATTCGGAGCTTAGAACATCCATTTCTTTTACAGATTTAGTTAAGTGTATAATGCAGATTTGATTAAGATCACAAGTGCAGATTTTATAAGTTTAATATGCTGATTTTTGTTAAGAATTAGTGTGCAGATTTGATTAATGATTAGTGCGGATTTCATTGTGTTATTAGCTGGACATAAGCAGTTTCCTTTGCAGAATATTAAGTGCAGATTTAGTTTAGTTCTTTAGCAAATGCAGCTTTCATTTATGCTATTAGTAGAGCACGAGCAGTATTTCTCATTTTCTATTAGAATAACATGAGCAACCTTTCTTTTAAAGCATTAGGGTTCTAGATTTCTTTTTGTATACTAGCTTGAGGTGATTAGTTTGTGGCAAAGTATAGATTTAGGTTTCTTTGCTACTTCAATACGCATGATTGTGTGTTACCTAGTTAGTTTCACTCATAGATGCATATGGAAAATACCCTAACAGTATTTTGAGTTTAAGAAAAGTATAAGAAAGATAAAGAAAAGAAAGTAAAAGACCAAGGCTTAAGTATATCCTAAAGTCAAGACTTTAGGGATTTTGGCACAGAAGGTGTTTATTAAAATGTCAAGGCATTTAAAGAAGAAGTAATTAAGATAATAAGTATTTTACTTTTAAGAAGAGGCTAGTACTTGACTTCACAAGGTTGTCGTTAAACAAATCTAGGTGTCCAATTCCGAGGTCTTGGCCCTAGTAGACCGAGGTCTGCTCTTTTAGGATTGGCGGCTCGCTACCCCAACCTATTAGGGAACGCGCATAAGATGGTACTATGCCTGGGCCAAAGAGAAGTTGATTACTATTTTGAAGTATTAAAAGTATAAGCTTTTGAACAAGTAAAATAAGTTTCACATCAGTATAAAAGTATTAAAAAATAAGTTTCACATAAGTATTAAAGAATAAGTCTTTAAGCAAGTGAAATAAGATACAGAAGGTGTTTAGAATTCAATAAGTTAAGTTCTTTATGCAAGCATGATAGTGTAGACTTGCCTTACATGTTTAGCCTTTCAGTATGTTTCTTTACTAATAGAAGAGCATGAGTTAGTTTACTGTTCTTTGTTATTTATGAGCATGATTAGCTATACATGTTTAGTATTTCAGTTAGTATGATTCCTTTGCTATGTATGAGCATGAGTAGCTTTACATGTTAGCATTCAGTTTTAGCATGTTTTTATTTATATACATGCATATCGAGATTTTCTGAGTTAGATAGCGCTCACTAAGCATTTTGCTTATAGTTTGCATTCCTCCTACTGCAGATAAAGAAAAAGGAAAGCTAATATGAAGGAAGGCGACAAAGAGATGCAAGAGGGGTGTGTGATGTCTGCACTATGGAAGTCCTAAGGATCCTTGCGAATAAAATAAATTATGATTTGTTTCTTTGAGTTAATTAAGTCTTTATGTGTTAAGAAAATTTGATAACTGTTTATAAGGACACTTAATACTGTATTTGCTATTCAGTTGTAGTTGTGGATTAGTTTTCCTTTAATGTTGCTGGGTTAAAATTATTATACTGCGTGGTTGATTGATATGTGTTCCAGCCGCTTGTGGCTGTGTATATATATTGCATGTATTGTTGAATATGGTCACCGGTACAGGGGAGATTCTGCCGAAATTTTTCGGTAGGGTTTCCTTGTGATTTTTAATCATACCGGTTAAGTAGACTTAGTAGTTAAGTAACGGTCATCCTTAAAGAGTAGTAGTAGTAAGAAGGGTGGTCGTTACATGGGACTTGGGGTTTTGTCCCCTTTCTTGGAGCAAGGTTTTTCCTATTTCAGGGAGATGTCATTCCAAGAGCTATCAAAGTGATATGTCCATCGATTAGAACTTGGAGTTTCTTCCGAAGGTCAACAACCATCTCTCTAAGCTTTCTCTTCTCCTCCTCTATTTAGAATTATTAGATACTTTCTTTCATGTCTTCCAATTATAACTCCATCTTATGGAGTAGTTCTCTAAATTCTAGGATTAGAGAATAGCTCGATGTAATTATTAACATTCAAATTAAGTATTTGTTTATGTTTCTCTATTGCATGACATATTTTTTTTCATGATCTAGTTTTATTGCACAAAGGCAACTATTGGCTATCATATAGTTTAATTGGTTTGCTTTGATTCAGCATCACGAAGTAGAGGAGGGAATCTAGAAGACTATGGGGCATTGTGATAGGAGCATCCTTGATAAAGCAGTCGTACTAGCATATTACCTTGAAAGTATGCATTGAGTTTAGGTAGGCACGCTGATATAATTCCAAAAGTCTATATCGGTATCTTGAGATAAACCACCTATATGAGAACAAACATAGAGATAAGAAAGAAAACAATAATTAGGATGTCAATGATCATCGTGGTGAAACTAAAATTTTAGGATCATTTCCTCAATTTCATCTTTCACCCTCGACTTCTTGCATGTTGTGCTCTAAACTATCTCTATATTTCTCTCTCTCTCTCTTTCATCAACTCACACAATCTATGATTCTCGATATAACATGTTTCATTAATTCGATCTGTACTCAAATTTATAGTCCTCATGGAATGGATGTTTTTTATTATTTAATGGTAACCGTGCACTTGAGGATGCAACACATAACCTGTGATCTCAGTTTGAAGAGCTAGAGACCCCAGCTTATCCCTCCAAATCAAGAATTAGAGGTGGCGAGGGCAATGAATGTGGCCCAAGAAGAGCAACTACGTCTAGTACTACGGGAGTTGGAAGCAACTAAGGTAGAGGCCAATTCCCAAAAGACCAAGGCAACTTCCTTCGAGGGGCAAATGGCCAAGCTCTAGACTTGTGTAAAGAAATTAGAGTCTTAGACCTCCTCGGAGAAGAAGCAGTGGCAGAAGGCCTTAGGTGAATTAGAGGCGAAAAAGGTAGAGTTGAAGACTTAGTAAATGAAGCTAGAGACTTGAGGGTTTTGTTAGAGGTGGGGAAGGCCAAGTCTACGACTCCAAAGGTTGAGATAGAGGCCTTGAAGGCTAAGTTAGAAACCCAGAAGGGCAAGCTAGAGATAAGGAGGCAGAGCTTGAAGGCTATCAAGCTAGAGAAGAGGAGTGTTGGGCCGCTAAAAAGAGAGAATTCTTGTAGTCAAAGAACTTTTATGATATTCTCAACATTAGCACCCTCAAGATGCTCAAGTATGGCTTTGACAGAGCAATCTATCAAATCTGAGAATTCAAACACCAACCAACTAATTTTCCTCCAGGCTTCATAAGCTCGAGGATGGTTTGTGATGATATCCCTCCTGAGGAGCTCGCTGACTTAGAGTAGTTTGGTTTTGTCTTACTTTTGTTGTTCTTTTTGTAAACCTCGTGCTCTACACACAATTAATTTTGGTAATAAAACTGAAAGGCTTTACCTTTGAAACCTTGTGATCATTTCACAAACACAGGCCCAGAGACAAATTAAAATAGCAACACCCAATTTTCATACAGTCAACACCCAATTTGCAAAGAGTTCACAATAGCCTACTCAAATGTGAAAAGTATGACAATAGTTCACAATAGATATAGAAATGATTAAAGAGTTCAAAACAACCTAATTTGCAAAGAGTTCACAATAGCCTACTCAAATGTGAAAAGTATGACAATAGTTCACAATAGATACAGAAATGATTAAAGAGTTCAAAACAACCTGCTCAAATGTTTTTGTTTCTGCATCACCAACTCAAGCTTGTTTTTGTTTCTACATCAATCTATCAACCATTAATTTTTATTTCTGTATCACCAACTCAAGCAAGAGGAAAAACATAAGCTAAATAATGCCAAATATTTAATCCTTGTAAAAAAAATCATGGACAAACCAATTGTACCAATTGTAGAATGATGCCTACCTGCCTTCAGTCAAATAATGTTGCTAGATCAAATGCATTGAGATTTACAGGACCCGCCTGCTTGCAAGAGAGAACGCCAAGGAAGAGCTTAACAATATTTCCATGGACAACTTTAACCAATTTATTTCTACCATCGAAAAATGATACTGAATAAACATAATATTACCCCATTGAATTATTTGCTAATGAATATTGTTAGAACCTACAATAATAAAGATAATTATTAATTTTAATATCTCAATCAATCAACCACTAACTTCAAATTAAACTTTGATAGTACTTGCCTGCTATAGATGCCAATTCTTCTTCATATGTGTCATCATCGCTGTTATGATGATTATCCAAAGTTGATCTGACAATCAACACCATGTCAAATGTACACATTTAATAAAAGATATTGAGTTGCAAATAAAATTATCGTGCAAATGGAGAATTAATCGACACATACCCTTGCTGTAAAATAGGGCAATTACGTTTGCCATGTGACACACCTCGATGCCCACATCCACGACATAACCGAGACTTAGAGGTTGACTTCTCATTTGATGATTTCAATCTCTTCCCACATCTCTTTCTTTTTACTAAAGAAGGATCAATAATATTAGGGGGCTCATCCATAGATTTCTTCCTTGACCTCTATTGTCACATGTTTTACTAATGTTCAACTCTTGAATTTTATTGTAAATACAATCCAATTGCTCATCCAAGAAGTTTGTCCCCTCATCATTCAAAGATGCATCATCAATTAATACTGAAGCTTTATAAGATAACCTTGAGTGCCTTGACATCAAAACCCTATCTGGATCGTCAATAAAATTTTGCACCCCCAAAGCATATATTACTCCAACCTTTGCATCTTGTGCCCATCGTTTGAGTATATACTTATCAGGAAAATGAAACACTTGATTAATACGAAAAAAAGCTAACATATGCCTGCATGGAATGCCATCAAACCCAAATTTCCTACAGCTATAGGATATGTTATTCCTATGTTTGTCATGCATGAGCACCCTTGGTTTAGAGAAAGAACAACTTTGAAAATTCATCACATGATAAACCACTGAGTCAACTCCCATAGATACTTGTTGAACATAATAACCATGACTCTCACTCATTTCACTTTGAAACTCCACCCATTTCTTTTTCATATACAACTTAACCATTTGAGTTTGCATTGGCCAGTTTGTCTTAATCCTAAGATGCTCATTCGCATCAATATGATCTGCAACTAACTCATTGTGTCTTTGGTGTCTCAGTGCTCTATTGAAACGGGTGATAATGTCCATCAATGAATTTTTATTTGAGACATATCTCTTGAAAAATGAATGGGAGCCTTCAGATCTTTGACTACTTGACATTCCAGAACAAAATACATGGCTAGAATAAGCTGGCACCCACTTATGTCGCAATTCATACATCAAAGATAACCAATCATTTTTCTCTAAGTTAACACACTTGATAACCTCTTCCCATGAATGCTCAAATTCATCAGGTATTGTAGAATTTCTAATAACATTATTTATACTTTGATAGTAGTCATGAAAAGTCAAAGGATGTAATTTTTCTGTAAATTTATTCAGTATGTGCCACAAACAATATCGATGCATTGTTTGAGGGAAAACTTGGGCAATGGCGTTTGTCATAGTGGGATCCTGATCAGTGATATTCACATTTGGTGCACCTTTAGGCATGGCTTCTATGAACTTGTTAAGCAGCCACACAAAAGATTCAGTTTTCTCATCACTTATAAAGTCACAACCAAAAATAATTATCTGGTGATGATGATTCACTCCTATAAATGGTGCAAAAATCAACGCATATTTGTTGGTGTTATATGTTGTATCAATACAACCACATCACCGAATACACTATATGTCGTTCTTTATACATGATCAGCCTAAAAACATCTACTGAATCTGTTATCTGAATCAGTCTAGTATTCAAAGAAAAAAGCTTGTTTTTTCTCTTTCTTAGATGCAAATAGCTTGATTAGTGTTTCAGCATCGATACCCTTTTGTTCATTCCTTAGCTCTTTCTCAAAATTTCTAATATCTCTTTCTGTGCAACCTACTTGCTCGAGCCCTCCATATTCTATCTCCAATAATCACATTTGTTGGCAAGTTGGCACATTGGCCTCTGAAAACCGTTTAGTCAATGCTTTTTTTGCTACTGAAACATGACGATGAGAGCGTCGCAAATGCACCTTTGAAGGAGTCGATAGTGGATGATTATGACCTTCCGTGAAATTAGTGACAACCCATGCAGATCCAGTTTATTTCTTGACAAGTAAAATCTTTGACTTACAACTAGTTCTAACTTCACCACGTATCCTTTCCCTTGTCCGTTGATCATCCTTTGCTTGTTTATTCCGTTGATCATCCATATGCCCTTCTTTAAAGTATAAAAATATTTTTCACACAACCTCATTTGTTATCTTATTTTTCTTGCTACTATTTATCCTTGCACTAAATCCGGATTCGCGTGCATATTGGTTATAGAATGAAAATGCCTCATCTATTGATGAGAATTCCATCCCATATTTTGGCTTTCGATCATCTGCAACTTGAGGAATGTATAACTGATCTTCACCATGCTTTTCACCCATTGCTAAGAAATTTCAGATGCAGATGAAATGAAATTCTGCATATCATTATCAAATAGCCAGAAAAAACATTGTAAGAGTGATACTTTAAGCTCATACATGCAAGCAGAAAAAAAACACAAAGATAACCAATGAAATCCATAAAAACATAACACTCTGATGTGCATTTTTTTTTTAACGAATACAAATTGATATAAGGACTCTTATTAAATGCACATTTCTCATTTGTTGTTGCCGGATTGCCCAAACTCATCCTGAATCCTACTATTATTTATCTGCCATGGTGATTAGATGTCAATTTGCTAAACATAGGTGTTAATATTAAGCTTTGTAAAATTTTTAGGAATGGGTAAGAAGAATGGACATTTGGTTCAGCTACAGAAGGATATATTTAGTCAAGGGGAAAATCATGAAAAGACAAAGGTACTCCAAGAAAAAACAGAGATGAACAAATCAAGCAATCGAGATAATAGAGATTAACAGGGTTATCATTTAGCCTTACAGAGAGGGGTTGGTGGTCGCGCGAGGCGGTGAGGGGCACAAGATGGTGTTGGTTAGTCCTAGGAAAACGTACCGGTTCCACTGTACAAAAATTTTTGTACAAGTGTCGAACTTTTCCTTAAATAACCTATTGTGTTCTTTACAAGTTAAATTAGGAATCGCAGACGGAACTTAACATGATTGATTCCAAATTTAACTTATCTGTTTTAATGGTTTAGATTTGAATCGCAAGCGGAACTTAACACTATTGATTCAAATCTACCTAAGTTATTAATTCCATAAATACTAATTTCCAAAATTGGCTTCCAGGACTGCATGGCGAGGCACATGGCCTTCTTGGATATGGGAGCAACCACCACCGCCTAGACAAAGCCTTTAAGGAAAGCTAATATTTATTTCCTTAAATAACTCTAGGTTAACCAAAAAGAACAATCGAATCACAAATTCGAAAAAGAAGAAAACACAAAATCAAAAAATAAATTCGATAAACTAGATCTAATTGCCTCTTGTATTTAGAATTCTTACAAAGAAAATAACTAGTATGATGCGGAAGAAAATTACTAGTTATACCTTCTCTTTGTAAGCTAATGACCTCGAGATCTTCTGTCGTATTCCTCGCCTTGGACGTCGTGTGGGCGACGATCCTCCAAGATGAACACCACCCAAAAGAATCCTTTCTCTTCCTCTAAGATTCGCCACCACCACCACCAAGGAGAAGAGAGCAAAGGGAAAAGGAGAAGGGAGAGGGTTGGCCACCAAGAGGTCTCCAAGTAAGAGAATAAGAGTTGTATCTCATGAAGCCCCCTCACCCCTTCTTTTATATTACTTGCCCAAGGTAAATAAGGAAAAACCTTTTACAAAAAATAAAATCATCCAAGAGTTTTTCCTTTTCCTTTTTTATTTTTCCTTTTCTTTCCTCTTGATTGAATCAATCATCAATCAATGGTTGTGATCAATCCTATTTGGTTTAGGATTAAGCTTGGTCGGCCCCTTGCTTGGGCACCAAGCAAGGTGGTCGGCCACCATATTTAGGAAAGGAATAATAATTTTTTTAAAAAAATTTACAAGAGAAAAAACTCTTATAAAATTTTACAAGCTCTCTTTCCTAAAGTAGGAGTTAAAAAAGGAAAGTTCCTAAAAATTAAAATCATGGTTTAAATTTAAAAACTCTCTTACAAAATTTCCTTTTTTTAACATGATGATAGAAAATTTTAATTTTAAAACTTATCTTCCTTTTTTTCTTAAACCATGAGGATGGTTAAAAAAGGAAAGTTTTAAAATTTTAAAACTCTCTATTAAAACATGTGGCCTAATTCAAATAAGGAAAGTTTTAAAAAATTAAAATCTCTCTTTTAAAACTTATAGTTTTCTACAAAGAGAATATTTTAAAAATTCAAAACACCCCTCCTATTTGAATTAATCTGGTCGGCCCCTACAAGCTTGGTCACCAAGCAATAGGGTCGGCCCCTATAAGAGGATGTGGTCGGTCATTGCTTGGTCACCAAGCAATGGTCCGGCCCCCTTCTTGGACACCAAGAAGAGCCTTACATTTGGATGGACTTGAGGCTATAATGAGGCTACGACAAGGACCTAGAGGAGAAATTGGTTTTGGCCTTCCGATGAGCTTGAGTATCCCATTCTCGCCCAGAACGCACAACTCAAGTTCATCGATAACAATTCATTCCACTAGAGAGTTATTACCGCACTACCGCACCAATCCCAAATTACATTATGGGCTTCTTCTTATCATGAGTGTGTTAGTCTCCCTGTGTTTAAGATTACGAATGTCCACTAATTAAGTAAGTTACTGAAAACTCACTTAATTAATATCTAGCTCCAAGAGTAGTACCACTCAACTTTATTGTCATGTCGGACTAGGTCCACCTGTAGGGTTTAACATGACAATCCTTATGAGCTCCTCTTGGGGACATTCTCAACCTAGATAACTAGGATACAGATTCCTTCTATAATCAACAACACACGCTATAAGTAATATCATTTCCCAACTTATCGGGCATATTGATTTATCGAGCTAAACCTCGCCCTTTGATAAATCAAAGAAATAAATATTAAATATATGTGCTTATTATTATATTAGGATTAAGAGCACACACTTCCATAATAACTACGGTTTAGTTCTTTTACTAAGTCAGTACAAAAAGAACATACCTAAATGGTCCTACTCAATACACTTAAAGTGTATCAGTGTAATTTATTAGTCAAGATAAACTAATACTTAATTACACTACGACTATTCTGATAGTTTGTTCCTTTCTATCTTAGTCGCGAGCAACTGTTTATAATTTATAGAGAACCGACAACATGATCTTCTGAGTGTGACACCACACTCCATGTTATCTACTATATAAATTAATTGAACAAGTACATTTAATAAATAAATGCAGATATTGACCAATGTGATTCTTTTATTTCAACAAATAAATGTTTACAAAAGCTATTCTTTTAGTATACACTCTAACAATTTCCCACTTATACTAAAAGATTAAGCTGTCATATCTGTTGCCTTACATCTGATTCTCATCTCCTCCACATGTCGATCAAAAACTTTCGCCGGAAGGGCCTTTGTGAAAGGATCTGCTAGGTTATCTTCTGATGCAATCTTGGCGACGACAACTTCTCCTCGCTTGACAATGTCTCGTATCAAGTGGTACTTGCGCTCTATATGTTTACTTGCCTTATGAGCTCGTGGTTCCTTCGAGTTTGCAACTGCACCGCTATTATCATAATAAATTGTGATGATCTTGGGAAAACCAGGAATCACATCTAAGTCCATTAAAAAGTTCCTAAGCCACACAGCTTCTTTGGCTGCCTCAGAGGCTGCCACATACTCAGCTTCCATGGTTGAGTCCGAGACGCATTTCTGCTTAGCACTCCTCCATGCAATAGCTCCACCTCCTAGAGTAAACACATAGCCTGATGTTGACTTACTATTGCCCCTATCTGATTGGAAGTCTGAATCCGTGTAACCCACAGGGAGCAAATCATCTGCTTGGTAAACTATCATATAATCTCTAGTCATTTTCAGGTACTTTAATATATGCTTTACCGCAGTCCAATGCTCTTGTCCAGGGTTACTCTGATATCTGCTAACTATGCCCATGGCAAAACAGATATCAGGTCTCGTACATAGCATTGCATACATAAGTCTTCCTACAGCCGAAGCATAAGGAACTGCCTTCATGCCCTCAATCTCCTTTGATGTCTTCGGGGACATCTCTTTAGATAAGGCTACTCCATGCCTAAAAGGTAAGAAACCTTTCTTGGAGTTTTGCATGCTAAAACGAGCAAGGATCGTATCTATATATAAAGCTTGGGATAGACACAACATTCTTTTCTTGCGATCACTTATAACTTTGATCCCAAGAATGTGTGCACATTCTCCTAAGTCCTTCATATCAAATTGTTTGGACAACCATACCCTTACGTCTGATAATACCTTGACATTGTTGCCAATTAACAAAATATCATCTACGTATAGTACAAGAAATACCACCACGTTTCCGTTATACTTCTTGTATACACAAGACTCATCCGGACACTGAATAAATCCATATGACTGGATTACTTCATTAAACCGGATTACTTCATTAAACCGGATGTTCCAAGATTTTGAAGCTTGCTTCAGTCCATAAATGGATCGATTAAGCTTACACACTAGATGTTCTTTGCCCTTTTCAATGAACCCTTTTGGTTGCTTCATATGGATGTTTTCTTCAAGACTTCCATTAAGGAAAGCTGTCTTGACATCCATTTGCCAAATCTCATAATCCATATGAGCGGCAATGGATAAGAGTATTCGGATAGACTTAAGCATGGCTACCAATGAAAAAGTCTCCTCATAGTCGATTCCCTCTTTCTGAGTATACCCTTTCGCAACAAGCCTTGCTTTGAAGGTTTCTACCTTCCCATCTATCCCTCTTTTCCTTTTATAGATCCACTTGCATCCAATGACTTTTACACCATCAGGTGGTTCTACAAGCTCCCAGACCTTATTAGAATACATAGATTCTATTTCGGAATTCATTGTCTTTTGCCAAGATACTACATCTATATCTTGGAGTGCTTCATCAGATGTCCGGGGATCAGGTTCATGTTTACCCGGGATCAAGTCTAAAGACTCTCCCAAAAATATGAATCTCTCAGGCTGCCTTACAACCCTCCCACTACGACGAGGCACCGTCTGTGGTTGTGTATCATGTGTGGCACGTGTTGCAGTCTCTTGTGGTACTTCATCTTGTACTGTTGGTACTGAAGTAGACGTGTCCTCTCTAAGTTCTTCTAGAACAATTTTGCTACTAGGCTTGTGATCCATTATATAGTCTTCTTCTAAAAACTGGGCATTGGTGCTAACAATGACCTTCTAGTCTTTAGGACTATAAAATAAACCACCTTTCGTTCCTTTGGGATAACCCACAAGCACATGAACTTCTGTACGAGATTCTAATTTATCAGCATCTTATTTCAGCACATGTACTGGACTACCCCAAATCCAAATATGTCTTAGACTGGGTTTCCGCCCATTCCACAATTCTGTGAGAGTAGAAAATACTGATTTAGAAGGTACTAAGTTCAGAATGTGTGCTGTTGTTTCCAGAGCGTATCCCCAAAACAAATTTGGCAATTCTGAATAACTCATCATCGATCTAACCATTTCCATAAGAGTCATATTCCTTCGTTCTGTCACACCATTCTGTTGGGGTGTACCAGGTGCGGACAATTGGGATTGAATTCCGACCTCTGATAAGTAATTCCTAAACTCTCCTAAGAGGTATTCGCCACCACTATCAGACCGTAGTGTTTTGATACTTTTACCTAGACGTTTCTCCACATCAACCTTGTAGTCTTTGAACTTATCAAAGCACTAAGACTTGCAGCGCATCAGGTAAATGTATCCATATCTTGAATAATCGTCTATAAAAGAGACAAAATATTCAAAACCACTTTTAGCCTGGATAGACATAGGACCACACAAATCAGAATGAACCAGTTCTAACGCTTCTTTGGCTCTATACCCCTTGGCCTTAAAAGGTCTCTTGGTCATTTTACCTTCCAAGCAGGATTCACATGTTGGAAAGTTTTCCAACTCTAATGGACCTAAGAGTCCATCGGCTATAAGCCTTTGAATTCTACTTAAGTTAATATGACCAAGCCTTAGATGCCAAAGATGCGTTTGGTTCATTTCCGAAGGTTCTTTTCTCTTATTAGAGTTAGAAGATGTGTTATTAATTTTCATATTTTGCTTTGTGGGAGAAATTGGATTTAAAGTATATAAATTGTCTACCAATGCACCAGAACAGATAATCACCTTATTTCTCTTTATAACCACATTGTTACTAAAAGAAACTGAATATCCATCCAAATATAGTTTAGAAACTGAAATTAAATTCTTTCTAAAACTGGGTACATAAAGACAATTTCTTAAAACCAAATTTCTATTTCTATTAAAAGATAAGTAGACATCTCCCATTGCAACAGCTGCCACCTTTGTAGCATTGCCCATGTAGACGGTAATCTCTCCTTCAGTTAGTCGTCGGGTTTCCTGGAACCCCTGCAAGGAATTGCAGACATTATCAGTGGCTCCTGTATCTACACACCAGGTGCTGGTAGATAACACCTCTAAACATGTTTCAACAACTAGAATATGAGATATACCTTTATTGTTCTGATTCCTACGAGGACAGTCTGCCTTCCAATGCCCTGTCTGCTTGCAAATGAAGCACTTGCCTTTCGGCTTCTTCATTCCAGCTTTTTGTCCCTGAGGTTTATTCACTCTCTTGGCTGAAAAGACCTGTTTCTTCTTCTTCTTGCCTTTTGGCTTAGAAGTAGAACCATTTTCAGCATAGTGAATCTGAGAACTTTGACGAAATATACCTTCTGCTGCCTGTAGTTCTGTCAGAAGTCTCTTTTGTTCATGTTATAGTTCAGGCGGAACTGCTCAAAACTTCTGGGTAGCGTTTGAAGAATTATATCGACCTGGGTTTCCCCATCGATTTCTCCTCCAAGGAATTGTATTTCATTCAGATAAACCATCATTTTGATGATATGATCCCTTATGGGTGTCCCCTCAGACATGGTGGCCGTCATTAGCTTTCTCATTGCCTCTTGCCTAGCAGTTCGACTCTAGTGCCCAAAGAGTTCTTTGAGATTATTCATTATATCATAAGCTGTTGGTAAATCTTGATGCTGATGTTGCAATACATTTAACATAGATGTCAAAATGTAACACCACGCCATCTCATCAGCTTTTACCCATTTCTTATGATACTCAATCTCCTCTGGGGTAGAGTCACCGTCAGGTGCATCAGGGCAAGCCTCAGTCAGTACAAACTTATAGCTTTCAGCAGTGAGGACAATGTCCAGGTTTCTTTTCCAATCTATGTAGTTGGGTCCAGTAAGTTTGTTTTCTTTCAGTATAATGGCTAGTGGGGTGAAAGTCATCCTAAGAATCACAAAAATAACTTTGGTCAGGACTCTAAATTTAGAATAATATTGATTCCTCAAATAATAATATTTTAAATTAACCAACACCTCAAAACACCATGAATTTTGTATGCCACGATAGTGTGGACGTATACAAATTCATCATTTGTAAAAGGAGAGTGTAACCTATTAATTTTATTATCTTGTCAACCTAACTTTTTGACAAATAAAATTAATAGTTGGTTTCCTTCGGTCACACAAATAATAGCAGTGACTCTGATGGGGAGGATACTATTAGACGTGCCTAAGTGTGTACCATTACTTAACACTAAGTCCATTAATAAGATTGTGCCCTTTCCGATAGGGAAGATCACACGCTCTTAATTAATTTCCTATGGTCATCCAAAATGGAAGTTTGATCTAGTGATCCGCAAACAAACTCATCCGATATGGAGGAAGGCACTAAGAGTCAACGCGCAAGTTTGTTTGCATCACTTACAAACCAGTAATGGAGACCATGGAATTTACTAAAATAAATCCCTCTCCCACTTAGTTATTTAAAATGAGGAATTTTAGACTATCCTAGCATACATCACATGCATATAAACATCACAGTAAATAAAAGCAATAAATTTGGAAATTAATTTTCCAACTATTATGGCATTTTCCATCACTGTCTTCAGTATGCTCCAACCCTAGCTGCTGTCATCTTTAGCCACCGCCATCAGGTCGAGTTGTCGCATTCATCTTGCTTCTTATTCCACTGCGTCTCTGGTACTCCAAAAGTACCACGCCTCGCAAGAATCCGATCCGCGATAAAAATAGAATTTAACATATATCGATCCTATATTCCACGAGGGAATGTACATGTAATCTAGATCCAACAAAAATAAAATTCTAAAATTAATACAGCTCCTACTATATTTTATACATACAATCATGCACACAAATAATGCCCTTGACATGTCCAAGGGTCCAATCACACACAATATCAATAAGCCATAATAGTTGGAGCCTACAACCAAAGATTTAGCACATCCTACTATTTTCCTGCCTAAACTATGTATAACATGTGCATAACCTATTTGAATTCTAAAAATACACAGAGGCAAACCCTAGCTCTGATACCAATTGTTGGTTAGTCCTAGGAAAACGTACCGGTTCCACTGTACAAAAATTTTTGTACAAGTGTCGAACCTTTCCTTAAACAACCTATTGTGTTCTTTAGAAGTTAAATTAGGAATCGCAGATGGAACTTAACATGATTGATTCCAAATTTAACTTATTTGTTCTTAATGGTTTAGATTTGAATCGCAAGCGGAACTTAACACTATTGATTCAAATCTACCTAAGTTATTAATTCCACAAATATTAATTTCCAAAATTGACTTTTAGGACTGCATGGCGAGGCACATGGCCTTCTTGGATATGAGAGCAACCACCACCACCTAGGCAAAGTATTTTAAGGAAAGCTAATATTTATTTCCTTAAATAACTCTAGGTTAACAAAAAAGAACAATCGAATAACAAATTAGAAAAAGAAGAAAACACAAAATCGAAAACTAAATTCGATAAACTAGATCTAATTGCCTCTTGTATTTAGAATTCTTACAAAGAAAATAACTAGTATGATGCGGAAGAAAATTACTAGCTATACCTTCTCTTTGTAAGCTAATGACCTCGAGATCTTCTGCCGTATTCCTCGCCTCGTCTTGGACGTCGTGTGGGCGACGATCCTCCAAGATGAACACCACCCAAAAGAATCCTTCCTCTTCCTCTAAGATTCGGCCACCACCACTACCAAGGAGAAGAGAGCAAAGGGAAAAGGAGAAGAGAGAGGGTTGGCCACCAAGAGGTCTCCAAGTAAGAGAATAAGAGTTGTATATCATGAAGTCCCCTCACCCCTTCTTTTATATTACTTGCCCAAGGCAAATAAGGAAAAACCTTTTACAAAAAATAAAATCATCCAAGAGTTTTTCCTTTTCCCTTTTTATTTTTCCTTTTCTTTCCTCTTGATTGAATCAATCATCAATCAATGGTTGTGATCAATCCTATTTGGTTTAGGATTAAGCTTGGCCGGCCCCTTGCTTGGGCACCAAGCAAGGTGGCCGACCACCATATTTAGGAAAGGAATAATAATTTTTTTTAAAAATTTTACAAGAGAAAAAACTCTTATAAAATTTTACAAGCTCTCTTTCCTAAAGTATGAGTTAAAAAATGAAAGTTTCTAAAAATTAACACCATGTTTTAAATTTAAAAACTCTCTTGCAAAATTTTCTTTTTTTAACATTGATCCTGTCCGAACCAGGGGTCAACGAACGCTGCGGATGTGGCGCTCCCTGCTAGATCCTCGAGTGCTCCGGCGAACCTGCAACAAAACCGAGCCGGGAGGGGTGTCCCGGCGACGGCCCTCCGACGCTCAAGTCAAGCGAGGAATAACAAAGAGGTGGCTTAGAAACAGAAGACTCGTGTACCTCCCCTGAAGAAATGGAGACCTTATATAGACCTCTCGAAGGAGCCTGGGCACGCCAATCAAAGCAATCACCTGCTTTCGACCATGCCCAGGTATGGGTCTGTCAGAAAGGCATCCATAAGGCCATACCGCTACTGTATCAACCTCTCCATGATGTGACGGCAAGATCCTCTATCGTGAAATCTTGTGTACAGCATAATCATTAGACATGCCTTTGCTGACATCCCATATCCTGAGCCGAACGAATAGGCCGTTCGGCTAACCTTTGTATCCTCGCCCTTATCCTGGCCGAACGGACCACCCGCTCGGCCCTTCGGTTCCAGCCGGGCAGACACCCGCTCGGCCCTTCGGTTCCAGCCGGGCAGACACCCACCTTGGCGTCGAAAACCCAAGCCGATGGCTGGGTTATATCTGGCTCCGCTTGGACCCGCTCAACTGCCCGACGCGACCCTTACCCGCTTAGTCAGCCCTCCATCTGTCCTCAGGCTGGGACCCTTCAGGAAGTGGGTCCCCCATTCTTACTGCCGGATCAAACATGATGATAGAAAATTTTAATTTTAAAACTTATCTTCCTTTTTTTTCTTAAACTATGAGGATGGTTAAAAAAAGAAAGTTTTAAAACTTTTAAAACTCTCTATTAAAACATGTGGCCTAATTCAAATAAGAAAAGTTTTAAAAAATTAAAATCTCTCTTTTAAAACTTATAGTTTTCTACAAAGAGAAGATTTTAAAAATTCAAAACACCCCTCCTATTTGAATTAATCTTGGTCGGCCCCTACAAGCTTGGTCACCAAGCAATAGGGTCGACCCCTATAAGAGGATGTGGCCGGCCATTGCTTGGTCACCAAGCAATGGTCCGACCCCCTTCTTGGACATCAAGAAGAGCCTTACATTTGGATGGACTTGAGGCTATAATGAGGCTACGACAGGGACCTAGAGGAGAAATTGGTTTTGGCCTTCCGATGAGCTTGAGTATCCCGTGCTCGCCCCGAACACACAACTCAAGTTCATCGATAACAACTCATTCCACTAGAGAGTTATTACCGCACTACCGCACCAATATCAAATTACATTATGGGCTCTTTCTTATCATGAGTGTGTTAGTCTCCCTGTGTTTAAGATTACGAATGTCCACTAATTAAGTAAGTTATTGAAAACTCACTTAATTAATATCTAGCTCCAAGAGTAGTACCACTCAACTTTATTGTCATGTCGGACTAGATCCACCTGCAGGGTTTAACATGACAATCCTTATGAGCTCCTCTTGGGGACATTCTCAACCTAGATAACTAGGACACAGATTCCTTCTATAATCAACAACACACACTATAAGTAATATCATTTCCTAACTTATCGGGCATATTGATTTATCGAGCTAAACCTCACCCTTTGATAAATCAAATAAATAAATATTAAATATATGTGCTTGTTATTATATTAGGATTAAGAGCACACACTTCCACAATAACTACGGTTTAGTTCTTTTACTAAGTCAGTACAAAAAGAACATACCTAAATGGTCCTACTCAATATACTTAAAGTGTATCAGTGTAATTTATTAGTCAAGATAAACTAATACTTAATTACACTACGACTATTCTGATAGTTTGTTCCTTTCTATCTTAGTCGCGAGCAACTGTTTATAATTTATAGAGAACTGACAACATGAACTTCTAAGTGTGACACCACACTCCATGTTATCTACTATGTAAATTAATTGAACAAGTACATTTAATAAATAAATACAGATATTGACCAATGTGATTCTTTTATTTCAACAAATAAATGTTTACAAAAGCTAGGCTTTTAGTATACACTCTAACAGATGGAAGCTTCGTGGTCGCGCGAGGCAACGAGGGGCACGATCTGGAAGCTTCGTGCCCTAGCTCCAAGGAAGGTGCGCGGCAAGGACGGCGTGCCCTAGCTTCGCCCCTTTAGCTTGCAGAACTTGTCGCGGCGAGGACGGCGACAGGGCAACGCGTTCAGCTCTGCCCTAGCTTTTTCCCAAGGAGGAAGGAAGCCAACAAAAACACGGGTGCGCAGCGTGCCCTAGCTTCGTCCCTTTGGTTTGCCGAAGAGAGCTCCACGTGGATTTCATTTGTTAAAAAGCAAAAGCCATAAAAAAAAAAGAAAAGAAAAGAAAGAGATCCACGTCTGTAGCGCCAACACAGGAGTCGCGCACAGGAGCGTATTCGAAGTCTCGTAGGGTAACAGGACTTTATATATATATATATATATATATAGCTTTGTTGTGCTACAGATACTTCATCGTGTTTCTACACCCACTGATCCAGACGTCTCGATTGAATTCACATGTCTAGAATTAATATTTTTTAAAATAAAAATTAATTTTTCTTTAAAAAATCCTATTTTCTGAACTACTAAAATTTTTAATTTTAAACATAATAAATCAAAAGAGAAGTTTAATCCTATATGAAAAAATTTATTAACTTAATTTAATTATAACCCAACTCCTAAATTTTAAATCCTAAATACATATAATATACCATATGAATATGTAAAATTTTTAATTTTGAATACTATAACTAAGAGAAAAAATTTTATTGACTCAAATTTATCATAACTCAACTCTTAAATCTTAAAATTTTAAACCCTAAATATATAAAATATACCTTAAAAAAATTAAATCAAAAAATTAAAAAAAAAAAAAGACAAAACAAACCTGCAGACCCAGGAGGCCTAGAGTAAATCTAAGTTTATAATTACTACATTCTATCGCATCTCTTTCGAGAAAAGATGTGACGAGTTAAAACTTATCATTAATAATTAGGCTGCATTGACTACAATAAAACCAAAATAGTTCATTTCCTTTACAATTTCATTTCCATATTTAAATGGATAATTTGAAGTGAAATGATAGAATAACTTATTTTCCTTCATTTCAATACTTAAGTAGGGAACAAAATTTCATTATATGCAATAAAAGAATAATTTCATTTCAATATAGACTTGTTGGCAAATTAGTATCTTAAAATTAAAGAGTAGCCCAAAAGGAGGACCAGACGAGCTGGGCTAACTAGGAGGATTAAGTGAGCTGACCAATAAGAGTCGATTGAATTTGTGACGTCGGATAGATCAAGCGAACCAAATTAACTTACTTGAATTGCAGAGAGAATGGATCAGGTGATAAATCGAATAGGGAGATGGATACTGATTGGAATACCTTAGTTCTCATATGAACAAGGTCACCCCAAGTTTGGTATTATCCGGTTTATTATATATTTTTTTTTTATATGAACAAAGTAAGAGGTTTGAGCAAGGACTATGGAAAAGAACGAGCATGCTTATTGTAACAAGCTAATGATGAGAAATATAGGGTGGGTGATATGGGTATCATAAAGACTTTTTTTTTTGATAATCCAGCAGTTCAAATTTTTCCCGACTAGGTCTCTCTTTGATTTGCCTACAAAATAAACCCAAATCGCAATTTACTCAAACACCAACATTTAAAATTTAAATTTAAACTCTAATCCTCTTATATGATTCAAAAAATTAACAATAATAATAATAATCTTTGCAGCTCCGTAAAAGTTGCTCAAATATAACTGTTTGAAAAAAGAATATATATAGTTCCTGACTAGATTCATGACGTGTTGAGCGTATCGCCTACCAAACCCTACCAGAAAACTCAGAAGCCAGTACATTGATTGTCATTACACCTCAGCCAACAACATAATTAATCAAGGAACAAGAAAATATGAGGAATCTAAAAGATAACAGCATAGACAAGATGACAAATCAGATGACAAGTTTCAGGTTCAGAAGCTGATAGCTAAAATGTATATTATTTTTTTTTTTTTTGAGGAAAAAAATACAAAATAGATGTCCAAACACGAATTATAAATTAAGCAACGCCGGATGATAAAATCTTCTTGACGAAGAGTTCCCTCGGCATAAAACTACTTGTTTTATGCATAAAAATCTCTTCAAATGCTGTGAAGACTTGTGCACTCTCTGTCACTGGGTACTCGAAGACAACGTCCTTTCCGCAGAGTTTGTGGTAGACACCTGAAAATGTCTCCAGCTTGTATTCCGTGTTGTTGAGTTCCTTTGGGTCCAAGAAAATCTAGTTCAAGATAACTCATATTATGCTAAACTGGATAAAGAAACATCTCATTCAAGCAACTAAAATAAAAAAAAATTACGATTCCAAACAAGTCTTGGGAAGAACAAATCTAAAATGCGATTGCTATTGGCCTTATTTGCATACCCTCCACTGTCAGTAATTAGTAGAAAATCCAACTTGAGAAAACCAGACGATATACAGAGTCAATAAAACTAACAAGAGACCAATAGCATTTCTTTGTGGTTGGAAGAGACCCATACAAGATAATCAACTGACAAGTCAAAGAAAAAGGCTAAGATGGCGTTTGGTTCTTTCCTAGAAATTAGAATGAGAATAAGAAATATAATATTATGAAATGAGAATGGGTATAAGTATGAATATCACTCTTAAAAATAATATTTGATTAGTTAAATATTTTCTATCGAAATAAATCAAAAAAAAATTTTATCCTTGAGGAAAATAAAAGAAAAAAATAGGTGTAAGAGAAAATTGAATATGAGAGAAAAATACGATGAGAGAATGATGAGAGAGAAAATGTGATGGAAAAAAATGAAAAAAGGAAAAGTGTGATGAGAGAAAATGAGAAAAAAGAATGTAATGGGAGAGAGCATGGTCGCAAAAGGCGACTACGCTCGTCCCCAGCAGCCCCGCCAACCCATCCTAGGGCCAACACCAAGGAGGTAATCACGGGTGGCTACCTTTGGAATAATGACTAGCGTATGAGAGAGACATTTACCTCGGCTATGTCAAGATTCAAACCCCAGATCTCATGATGGCAACACCACATGCACTAGCCACTAAATCGTCTCGAAGGGACTCGTAATAAAAGAGAGTATGATGAAAGAGGATGAGGAGAGAGAAAATATGATGAAAGAGTGTGAAGAGAAAGAAAGTGTGATGAGAGAAAATGAAAATGAGGAGAGAGTGTGTGATCGGAGATATTGAGGAGAGAGAAAGTATGATTAAAGAGAGTGATGAGAAAAAATAAAAAAAAAAGTGATGGGAGAGAAAGCATGATGAGAGGATGAGGAGAGAGAAAATGTGATGAGAGAATGAAGAGGAAAAAAATGTGATGAGAAAAAACAAGAAGAGAAAGTGTATGATGAGAGAGATTGAGAAGAGAGAAAGTATGATGAAAGAGAAAATGTGATGATAGAATGAGGAGAGAGCATGATGAAAGAAAACAAGGAAAGAGTAAATGATATAAAAGAAAATTTGAATAAATATATTAAGGGTGTTTTTATCCAAAACTTAATTCTCATTTCCATTCGCATTAAAACCCAAAGGAAGAGGTGGGTTTATCAATACCCAAGTTTTTGGATTTCATTTCAAAATTTTAATTCTATTCCCATAAACCAAACACAAAGTTTAGGAATGAATTCATTTCCTCATTTCCAAACCCCTAAACCAAACGCCACCTAATTTTCAGGAGTTTTATAATTAGTATAGTTTTTAAATATGATTTTTGGAATATAATTGTGAATTGTTTCCAGAAACTAACAGTAGTAAAGGAAAAAAAAATACTAACGCAAGAAGATCCAGTGCAAACAAACATAAGAATCAGTGACCTCAAGGAACTGACCTTTATTATCTTAGAGCCATCCAAGCGGTATCTTACCCACTTCCTAACAATCTCAGCAGGGAACACGACATCCTCTAAGATTGCATCATGAATTGCAGTGAGTGTACGACTACGAGGACGCACAACAGCAGAGCCTTTCTTTGGAGGTTTTAATATCCTTCTTGTTGCAATAAGAACCACATCCTATTCAAAGAATTTTAACAAACCAAAATGATGACACCATGAGAAAGAAAACATTAAAAAAAATGTATAAATGAACATCTACAAAGAACCAAAATGAAGAAAGTGATCTAATGCTTAGATTATCAAGTACAACTAGAAGCAAAAAAATACAATCGATGAAGGTGGATAAGTATTGGTATAGAAAAGCAACAAATTTTTCTCAGATGAACCCAAAGAATTCAAGAGCCTAAGTTATTTTTTGTTCAGGCATGAATCATGATTCCAAAAAGCATAGGCAATATAGAATGATGAAAGTATTATAAAGTCAATCTTCAAGCAACCAAATGATAAATTCACTTTTCTTTCATAGTTGATGTTTACCATCAGGCAATGTTTCTAAGAGATGGCCATTCTAACTTGATGGTTAGGTAACAGTTGGGATGATAATGGGAGAGGAATCTAAGTATCCACATACAGGATCATAGAAATCAGAACCTTCGTCTTTCCTATACCATATCCTTATCCCATGGGTCATGATAGGTTGAACGATGTCAAGTAGTAAGCAAATGAAAAAGAAATTTAAATGTATACTAGACAAATTACTAAGAAACAAGAAAAAATATATGCGTGTACAAATATCTATACCTAAACATTGCATCTAGACCAATGTACCCATATGCAGAAAGCAATGCCCAATTTTTTTCCTTTTATAAAACTTTCCCATCAATTCATATACTAACAAAGACAATGTACATTGGTCCAATACCCATACTAATAAGGATTTGCAAGATCATTCACACACAAAATTTCAGAAATATTTCAGTACTAACAGAAGTATTCTAAGGTGTATTCATTAGAAGCATAGTTGAGTGCATATAGCATCATTTATTTCTTTAAAATTGTTAAGATGAGAAAGAAAGAAAAAAAATGAATCCTCACCTTTCCACTAAACTTCTTCTCCAATTCTCTAACCAGCCTCACTTGAATTTTCTTAAAAGATTTCCGTAGCCTGCAAGGAACATGAATAGCAACGGATTTCCTATTGCCTGCAATATCTATTTGACAGCATGATAGAGCAAACGTCAGAATAAAATAATTCAGAAATCAGCTGTCTTTGAACATACAAATACATAATAACATTTGGATATACTTACACTGCTGAATTAATATATAGGTCTTTCAAATCACTCTTCAGCTCCTGATTACCATTTTCTAAATCGAAAAAAGCCTGGAAGCATATTCAGCCAATCAGCACCTAAATTAAATGAGGCAAGGTTCATCAAACTCACATGTATCTTTACCTGAGCAACAGTGTCTTCAAACTCTGTTGGTTCCAATCCCTTTTCCTTTTGCAGTAAACATTTTGGTTCCTTATTGCTTAGCCTATCACAAAGAATACAATAAATAATCAAATGTAAGGCGAAACAAATAACATAATACTGTTAAGGAGAGATTTGAATTGCAGATAGAGTGGTTTTCCAAGCTACTATTTAAATTAAGCAGCAAGGTTGTAAATTGAAAATACGCCCATTAAACTAATTTCTGATGTTGATCCTCCAGATATCTCGAGAAGCTAAAATGATGTCCTGACGCACGTTGAGAATGTTAAAAAATCAATTCAGCCCTGCACTGCTAGTCCACTATGCATGGTATGAAAAGTCAGTCCAATGCAACTAAGCTTCAAACAATATATTCAATTCCATTATAGTTAATAATAATAATCAAAATAATAATATATCTGTTCGATCTTACTGCTAAACAAAATGGAGTATGACAAGCAAGTCCTAGTATCATAAAGAGACGTTTCTATAAGTATTCCATGGTAATTTTGATGTGATCAACTAAGTTAAATTAGATCCTGTATATTTGATCCTTGTGTCTAAATGTGTAGGAGCTTAGGAACATAAGAAGTCGAGCGAAAGACGCAATTAGCGAGAAAGATGGTACGGGAAGCGAGTTGACGGACTCGGTGCGTCAAAGGGACGAGGTACTACAGAAGAGTACGTTGGTAGACGAAAAGGAAGCGTACGACATTTCAGAGAGACGAGAAGTCGGAGCGGAAGACTGCTTGAGAGGAGAAGGCCGGAGTTGAGTTTGGATGAGCTCAACTCTAGAAGGCCGAAGCATCACCCAAGCAACCGAAAACGACGCCGAAAATTCTCAAAACTATTTTAGAAATATTCTATGATTTTTCTGGAATTTTTAGATATTTTTCCGGAATTTTTAGAGTAGCGGAAGTAGCAAAAATAAATATAAGCGTAAAACGGCCTTCGCGGGAATTGAACCCATGACCTCTAGCCGAGCCAAGACTTAAGTGAATCTGGCTAGCCAGGAGCCCCAGCAGGGGTGTGCTGAAAGAAGAGGGAATCAATAATAGTTATATTGGAGTTGGGCCGAAATACCCACTTACAATAAATAGAAAACTTGAGTGGGTTTGGTTTATTTTCTTTGGTTCGGGAATTCTCCACCGAGACCTCACCTTACACGCCGCCCCTCTCCTTCTCCTTCTTCCTCTCGGCGCCAACCCTAGGGTTCTCTCCCTAGGGCCCTAAGAGCACCTTCCGGCAGCGATTCCAGCACAAGAACGTTCCCCTCCGCGAGAAGAACGCGTTGGAGCGAGAAGATCGTCGAAAGGATCGTCTCCACCGGAAATCTAGCGATTAGAATCGTAAGAAACTTCGAGCAGGAGGTAAGAAACCCCTCACCTGCAGTATAAGTAGCTATTCGTGTGATTTTTATGTATTAGTTTAGTTGTATGCAAATTTTGGCGCATAGGGTGTGCACTAGCGTACACCAAGTGCTCGATAGAATGTTTAGCATAGTCGAATGCAATTAGGCATTTTATTAGCATGGATAAATGCACTAGAAGCATTTACACAGCCTATTTAGTCTTGCTCCAGCTTTTACAGGACTAGATGTCCAATGGGTGGGCTCCCACAGTCGCCTCTAGGTTTAGATAACCTAGTTCTAGGTCTAGACAACATAGTAAAAGCAAGACAAGAATTTATTAGCTTATGTTCAGTATTTTACTTTTCAGTGGCACTGTACTGGATTAGATATCCATTGGGTTGGGCTCCCATAGTCGGTCCCTAGGTTTAGATAACCTAGTAAACCTTACTAAATTCGGGATTTGCAACCCCGGGTCTAGTTAAGGATGCGCGCATAGCACGTACAGTTGTCGGGCCCATTAGCAGCATGATTATGTATTTTAATCTATTATGATATTAGTTTTCCAAACTCACAATCAGTCATGTGATTATATGTAAAATCAGTTCTAGTTCAGTTTTAGTTTAACTCAGCTATGTTTCAGTTAGTCCTTTCTTATTGATACACCTGCTAGCTTATGATTCGCTTTGTATGCCATGTTTTAGTGTTCATGTTCAGTGATTTCAGTAGGCCATGCTTCAACAAGTTTAACATATGTTTAATAGCATGTTTTTAAAATCATAGATGCATCGTATGCATGTTTTAGTGAGGTGGATGGTTTCTTACTAAGCGAAAGCTTATAGGTACTTTCTTTTCCTTATACTGCAGATAAAGGTAAAGGAAAGATGGACTAGTGGAGGCTGGAGGGCAATGCTACGAAGATGTGTGTGGGCAGGAACTTGGAGTAGAGATCCTAGGGAATTACAGCAAGCTTGTTTTTAAGCATTAGAACCTTTTAGCATTTTGTTATTTTGCACCTTCATATGTTAAGTGTTATGAATTAGTTAATCATGCATCCTATCATGCTCAGAACATTATTTTTGTGATGTTAGAATGTTTGGCAATTAGTTTAGAAACGTTATAAGTAGTATTGGTACGAGCAAGTGCTGAAATCAGACCTTTGGCACGAAATCAGAAACTCGAATCGATCAGCTGATCGATTCGAGAGTTTCCAATCGATCGAAGGATCGACTGGGCATCTGGTTTCGCGAACAGTAGGCCTCTGGATCGATCGGTTGATCGATCCAGCCATTTCTGTCGCGAACAGAGAGCTCTGGGATCGATCAATGGATCGATTGACTAGCCTGGATCGATCAGCCGATCGATCCAAATTATTGCCCGAGCACAGTAGCGTGCTGGATCGATCACTGGATCGATCCGACATTCCAATCGATCCATGGATCGATTGGGAGGTCTGATATCAGCGGGAAAATGTCTAAGTTCAGTTCCTTGACCATGGGGAAGGTAAAACATGTCATGAATAGTTAGTTTACCTACCTTAGTATGTATAGAACCAAGAAATGTTAGTAGTTGAGTAAAATTTTAATTAGCACAGCTTCCGCATCTAGTTTTAGTGATGGTCAGGGAATAGTTTAGCACAGCATAATGTAACGATTGGCCTTACAGCTTAGTTAGTAGAAGGTGGGTCGTTACAGAATGGTATCAGAGCAAGTTCCATACTTCTTACACACACATCAACATTGTACCTACAGCTTCCAAGTAAGAACATCTCTCACTTTCGTTATGTTTCTTGTTTTCATGTTCAGATATAACTAAAGCATGCTTGTTTATGATAGTAGTTAACATGATAACAATAGTTACTCTATTATGCTTGTGTTAGTCATGCATGTCCTCTATGTCTCTAGAATAGCACGAGGACGCCCAGCTAGAAGGGCACCAGCTACTGAGCCCCAGCATGAGGCAGGTAGTTCAGTGCCTCCCCCAGACCTTACAGCACTAGTGGCTCAGTTACAGCAGCAGCTAGCTGAACAGCAACAGGAAATAGTCAGCAGAACACTCCCACTGTCACCCCGGAGCCTAACTTAGCGACACCAGTGGTCTTAGAGGTTCCACCAGTCCAGCCTACGGCACCAGTAGCCCCAGCAGCAGGAGCGCAGAGAGAAGCCTATCTGATCCAGTGGCAGAGAGTCAAGTCAGAGAATTTCTCAGGCAGCAGTGAACCATGGGATGCTCAGGCATGGTTCAAAACACTAGAAAGCACGATGGAGCTTCTGGACTGGCCAGAACATGAGAAGGTGAAGTGCGCCTCCTTCTGTCTGACAGGAGATGCACGCATGTGGTGGGAGAGAATCAGAGCGAAGCGCCTAGTAAATCAGATGACATGGGCTGACTTCGAGAGGGAGTTCTTTGAGGAATTCTTTCACATGCGGGTTACAAACCGCCACTACGACGAGTTCACTGAGTTTCGCCAGGGCAATCTATCAGTTGAGGAAGCCGTGAAGAAATTCAACAGGTTGGCTCGTTTATTCCCTGAACTAGTCAGTACAGAAAAAGAACGAGTTCGGTTGATGCTCAAGATGCTGAGGCCGGAAATAGCAATGAACGTGGCTGGTGGCGTTCATAGGCCACAAACCACCGAAGAGCTAGTGAACAGTGCTCTAATCACTGAGCATTACCAGAATAACATCAAGCAGCAGAAGCAAGTCCTCTCAGAAGCTAAAGGTCAAGGAGGCTCAGGCACTCAGAAACAGCAGGGCCACAGCTCCCATGGCTCTAACTGGAAAGGGAACTCCAGCAACAAGCGCAAGCCAGGGAGTTACCCAAAAGGAGGGCCAGCCAGCAAGCAACCCAGTTATCCAAAGTGTGCTACTTGTGGAAAATTCCATCCTGGAGTTTGTCGTAAGGGCACACGAGGATGCTTTGAGTGTGGACAGGAAGGGAATATGGCTAAGCAGTGCCCGAACAAGACTAGTCTTCCTCTACCCCAGCCGATTCAGTATGGAGGCCAGCCAGCTCAGTTACATCAGATGCAGGCCGCTTTAGATGGTCCACACATCAGCCAGGGCAGACTAGAAGCCCCTCCAGCTACGACAAATGCACGGATCTACTCACTGACCAGAGAGGACGTAGCAAATGCCTCGACAGTTGTTACAGGTCAGATTAGTATTTTACAGTAAAGTACAACTGTCTTATTCGATACTGGGGCAACCCATTCATATATATCTAGGGCATTTGCAAAGAAATTAGCGATACCCCCAGAGGTACTCAGTAGTCAGTTTCTGACAACGCTACCGTCAGGAGAAATTATGGCATCCACGCACTGGCTCAGAGCAGTGCCAGTCATTATAGCAGACAGAGAACTTTTTTTGTGATCTGATAGTGCTAAATATGACTGACTACGGTGTCATCCTTGGAATAGACTTCTTGATCAGATACGGTACCTCCATTGAGTGCCGTAAGCAGAAAGTCGTATTCCAACCTGAAGCAGAAGCACAATTCGAGTTCATCGGAGAACCCAAGAGAAAAGCCAAGAAATTTCTCTCAGCTATGAAGGCACAGAAGTTAATGGATTCAGGATGTACGAGATTTTTAGCACGCGTAGTCAGTACCAGTCAGGACAAGGACCGAGAGCTAGCAGAGGTCCGAGTCGTATGTGACTACCCAGCAGTCTTCCCTGAAGAGTTACCAGGCCTAGCACCAGACAGGGAGATAGAATTTCTAAAGCGCCTTATCGCATGGCCCCAGCAGAACTGAAAGAACTTCATGAGCAATTACAGGAGCTGCTTGACAAGGGCTTCATCCATCCTAGTCACTCACCATGGGGAGCACCTATATTGTTCGTGAAGAAGAAAGACGGGAGCATGCGCCTGTGTATAGACTACCGGGCACTGAACCAAGTCACAATCAAGAACAGGTATCCTCTTCCCAGAATAGATGACCTGTTTGATCAACTAAAGGGAGCAGCAGTGTTCTCTAAAATAGACCTC
This sequence comes from Zingiber officinale, assembly GCF_018446385.1. NCBI lineage: Eukaryota > Viridiplantae > Streptophyta > Magnoliopsida > Zingiberales > Zingiberaceae > Zingiber > Zingiber officinale. The sequence continues at coordinate 38,163,952 of NC_055994.1, forward strand.
AGATCAGGTTATCGTCAGGTGAAGGTTAAAGAAGGGGACATACCCAAGACAGCATTCAGGACTAGATACGGACATTACGAGTTCATAGTCATGCCCTTTGGCGTGACAAATGCTCCAGCTACTTTCATGGACCTTATGAACAGGGTATTCAGAGAATATTTAGATAGGTTCATTATTGTGTTCATCGATGACATCCTTATCTATTCCAGAACTCAGGAAGAACACGCAGAGCACCTGAAAATAGTATTGCAGACCCTTCAGCAGAATCAGCTGTACGCCAAGTTCACCAAATGTGAATTTTGGCTAGATCAGGTGTCCTTCCTGGGTCACATCATCTCAAAGAATTGTATCATGGTAGACCCCAGTAAGATAGAAGCTGTGAGCAACTGGAAAAGACCCAAGAACGCCAGTGAGATCAGAAGCTTTCTGGGATTAGCAGGTTACTACAGGAAATTCGTAGAGGACTTCTCCAGGATAACCTCCCCAGCGATGCTCTTACCGGAAAAGAGCAGAAAATTTCGGTGGACGGATAGAACAGTTTCAGCGAGCTGAAAAGGAGATTGACCAGTGCACCTATTCTGACTCTACCAGAGAACGCAGATAGCTTTGACATATATAGTGATGACTCGAAGTTGGGACTAGGAGCAGTGCTGATGCAAGATGGCAAGGTGATCGCCTATGCCTCCAGACAACTTAAGGATTATGAGAAGAACTATCCTACTTATGACCTTGAGCTTGCAGCAGTGGTGTTCGCTCTCAAGATTTGGAGACATTACTTGTATGGAGCTCAGTGCAGAGTGTATACAGATCATCAGAGTCTGAAGTACTTCTTCACTCAGAAGGATCTGAATATGCGACAGCGCAGATGGCTAGAGCTGGTCAAAGACTACGATATAGACATCCTCTACCACCCAGAAAAAACAAATAGGGTAGCAGATGCACTCAGCAGAAAGTCCAGCGCTACCCTATTATCTCTAGCAGCCATGTCACCGCCCCTACAGAAAGAGGTCACCGATTTCGGTCTCGAGCTCATAGTCGGACAACTCTCTACTATGACATTAGAGTCTACCTTGCTCGGTGACATCCAGACAGCTCAGGAGCAGGATCCTGAAATTCAGAGAATCAAGCAAGGTTTAGCAGAATCAGAAGGTGGAGAGTTCAGAAGATCAGATAGCGGGGTATTATATTTTGGTGACAAATTATGTGTTCCAGATCAAGAGGAACTACGCAGGAAGATTCTAGATGAGGCTCACAAGACTCCTTATGCGATGCATCCAGGTTCCACCAAAATGTATCAGGATTTAAAGAAACATTTTTGGTGGCCTGGGATGAAGAGAGACGTTGCTCGATATGTCAGCACCTGCCTAACCTGTCAGAGGGTTAAGGCAGAACATCAGAGACCAGGAGGAGTTTTACAACCCATTCAGATTCCAGAATGGAAGTGGGAAGATATTTCTATGGATTTCATCATGGAATTACCTAGAACCACGAATGGTTTTGATACCATCTGGGTAATAGTCGACAGATTGACTAAATCAGCCCACTTCTTAGCCATCAGGATCTCCTACTCCATGGAGCAGCTAGCTCAGTTGTATCTCAAGGAGATCGTTAGACTACATGGAGTCCCACGAACCATTATATCAGACAGAGATAGTAGATTCACATCACACTTCTGGGAGTGTGTACAGTCAGCTTTGGGCACGAAGTTAAAGTTTAGCACAGCCTTCCATCCGCAGACAGATGGACAGACGGAGCGAGTAAATCAAGTACTCGAGGATATGCTCCGAGCATGTGCCCTAGATTTCAAAGGAAGTTATTGCAAATATCTGAGTCTAGCAAAATTTGCATACAACAACAGCTATCAGGCCACTATCGGTATGACACCTTATGTAACGACCCAACTCCTGGGTACTAAACTGTGAGCCGGATCGCTACATTAACTACTGAAACTATACTGTGCGGAAAACTGGTCTAAATTGAAATTTTACTCTACTATGACTAAGACAGCTGATAAGAAAGGTCTAAAGACCTTCTTTTCTGGTGTACACATGCTGAAAAGGGAACTGGACATCCCAACTGAGCTAGGGACTAGGAACTAAACTTCCCAACTAGCTGCCGATCGATCCACGGATCGATCAAATTCGCTGCGATGCTGTGCCCTGCTGGACCGGTCTGCGGACCGATCCGACAGAGGCTGGATCGGTCAGCTGACCGATCCAAGTGTGTCCGGATCGGTCTGCAGACCGATCCAGGCACCTGGAGATCTGTAGCATACTGTATCTGCATGGATCGGTCGGCGGACCGATCCAGTGGCACAATCAGGCTCTGATCGGTCTGGAGACCGATCAGAGTCTGATTTCACCCGGAAAATTAGACTTCAGCACTTTGCGTGCCAAAACCCCACATAACCTCTAACTAATGCATCAGAAACTATTCTAACAACATGTAATAACATTCTAATATGATTACTGACATTTTAAAACATTCTTTCATAGTTCAATGCGTCCCAAATCTAAATTGCATGAAAGTGAAAGTATCAAAACTAATAAGCTGAAAGTAAATGCTAACGAGTTCTAATGCATAACTAAAACTTGTTAGATCCCTGAGATCTTTCATTCCAGTTCCACACACACACACCCTCATCTGCATTGACCTCCAACCTCCACTGCTAATCCACTTTTCTTTTACCTGTATCTGCAGTATAAGAAAAGTAGTATCTGTAAGCTAACGCTTAGTAAGAAACCATCTACCTCACAAAATCATGCATACGATGCAGTTATGATTTGAAAACATGCTATTCGAAAACATACTGGACAGGCTAGCATGGCATGGCATACAATCATATAAACATGGCATACTGAACTAGTCATGGCATAGCATACAACCAATTATAAAGCTAACATAGAGAACTGAACTGAAATATAATACTGAGCTAAACTAACTAAACTGAAGCTGCAATCAAACTCAACTAGCATAACTGTTTTTGAGTTTTGAAAACTAATACATAATAAGTGAAAATAATAAACATGCTGTTGGGCCCGGCAACTGTACTTGCTGTGCGCGCATCCCTACTAGACCCGGGGTTGCAAGTCCCGAATTTAGCAGGGTTTACTAGGTTGTCTGAACCTAGGGACGACTGTGGGAGTCCAACCCAATGGATATCTAATCCAGTACAGTGCCACTGAAAATAAAATACTAATATCTATAGCTAACTGATATAACATGCTGTTTCTAGGTTATCTGAACCTAGAGCTAGGTTATCTGAACCTAGAGGCGACTGTGGGAGCCTACCCATTGGACCATAGTCCCATATAAGCTGTAGTGAGCAAAGTTACTAATTTAAATGCTACTAATGCATTTAACTGGGCTAATAAACATAACTGAAGGGTAATTAGCTAAACTAACCCCTTTTTCGAACACTTGGTGTGCTTCAACCCCTCTCTGCATCAGGAAAGACACCTCTAGGCACCCAACCGCGTCTATGATCTCCAACTGAAGGAGAATAAACGTGTCCGGCCCATCTAAAGGTGCTAACTAAATTCCTAATCTTCGAGAAGGGTTAAAACACATCCTAGGTGCCGGAAACTACACATATAGCTAATAACTAATGCATATAAACAAACGGAGCTATTATACCGCAGGTGAGGGGTTTCTTACCTCGTACGCTAATTTCCTTACAAATCTACCCGCTAGAAATTCCGGTGAAGACGATTTCTCGACGATTCCCTCGCGTCCACGTGCTCTACTCGTGGAGGAATCTTCCTTGTGTTGAAATCGTTGCCGGATGGTGAACTTGGGACCTTTGGAGAAGATCCCTAGGCTCTTCTTGAATTGGCGCCGAGAGAATGAGGAAGAGAGGAGAGGGGCGGCGTGGATGGGTGTCGGGGAGAAGGATTGCCGAACCACAAATCTAAAAATAACCCAAACCAACCTAATTCTCCTATTTATATTAAGTGGTTCAATTGAACCAACTCTAATATAAATAAAATCGGTTCTCTTTTCTCTCAATATGGCCCGGCTGGTTCACCGGTTTCTAAAGCTAACTAATGGTTTAGCGGACCCGAGAGGTCCCGGGTTCGATTCCCGCTTAGACCGTTTTGCTTAATTAATTATTTTTGCTACTTACGCTACTCGGAAAATTCCGGAAAAATATCTAAAAATTCCAGAAAAATCATAGAAAAATTCTAAAATAAATTCGGGAATTTTTCGGGCTTTACAATCCCCCATACCTTATAAAAAGTTCGTCCCCGAACTTAAAACAATTCTGGGTACTTCTGTCTCATGCTGGTCTCTGTCTCCCAAGTCGCCTCTGCCGCTGTGTGATTTTGCCAGCTGACTTTGACTAATGGTACCTCCTTGTTCCGTAACTTCTTTACTGCTCGGTCTATTATCTGAATAGGCCGACTGTCATAGCTGAGATCATCACGGACCTGTACCAACTGGGGCTCAATCACCTGGGTGGCGTCTGGAATGTGCTTCTTCAGCATGGAGACATGAAATACGTTGTGGACAGCTGACATCTCCTGAGGT